>NW_027364225.1:0-279773 GCF_046119375.1 Phyllobates terribilis | reverse complement strand
AATGGGCAAAATCAATGAATATTGTTAATGCACAAACAGTAATATCTCCACATTGCAAGGTGCAATTCTGAAATTTTTTGCTTTTTCCTGCTAATCCTAGCATGATAAAGAAGATTCAAAGAGAGTGAGATGCCCAGCTCCTTTCATTTCAGTCAGTAGCTTCAAACATTTCTGGTATATGAAAAACATGTTTTTCAATGGCAAAAATCAATGAATATGGTAAATGCACAAACAGTAATATCTCCACATTGCAAGGTGCAATTCTGAAAATTTTTGCTTTTTCCTGCTAATCCTAGCATGATAAAGAAGATTCAAAGAGAGTGAGATGCCAGCTCCTTTCATTCAGTCAGTAGCTTCAAACATTTCTGGACGTTTTTCAATGGCAAAAATCAATGAATATTGTAAATGCACAAACAGTAATATCTCCACATTGCAAGGTGCAATTCTGAAATTTTTTGCTTTTTCCTGCTAATCCTAGCATGATAAAGAAGATTCCAAAGAGAGTGAGATGCCAGCTCCTTTCATTCAGTCAGTAGCTTCAAACATTTCTGGTATATGAAAAACATGTTTTTCAATGGCAAAAATCAATGAATATTGTAAATGCACAAACAGTAATATCTCCACATTGCAATGTGCAATTCTGAAATTTTTTGCTTTTTCCTGCTAATCCTAGATGATAAAGAAGATTCAAAGAGAGTGAGATGCCAGCTCCTTTCATTCAGTCAGTAGCTTCAAACATTTCTGGACGTTTTTCAATGGCAAAAATCAATGAATATTGTAAATGCACAAACAGTAATATCTCCACATTGCAAGGTGCAATTCTGAAATTTTTTGCTTTTCCTGTTAATTCCTAGCATGATAAAGAAGATTCAAAGAGAGTGAGATGCCAGCTCCTTTCATTCAGTCAGTAGCTTCAAACATTTCTGGACGTTTTTCAATGGCAAAAATCAATGAATATTGTAAATGCACAAACAGCAATATCTCCACATTGCAAGGTGCAATTCTGAAATTTTTTGCTTTTTCCTGTTAATCCTAGCATGATAAAGAAGATTCCAAGAGAGTGAGATGCCAGCTCCTTTCATTCAGTCAGTAGCTTCAAACATTTCTGGTATATGAAAAACATGTTTTTCAATGGCAAAAATCAATGAATATTGTAAATGCACAAACAGTAATATCTCCACATTGCAAGGTGCAATTCTGAAATTTTTTGCTTTTTCCTGCTAATCCTAGCATGATAAAGAAGATTCAAAGAGAGTGAGATGCCAGCTCCTTTCATTCAGTCAGTAGCTTCAAACATTTCTGGTATATGAAAAACATGTTTTTCAATGGCAAAAATCAATGAATATTGTAAATGCACAAACAGTAATATCTCCACATTGCAAGGTGCAATTCTGAAATTTTTAGCTTTTCCTGTTAATCCTAGCATGATAAAGAAGATTCAAAGACAGTGAGATGCCAGCTCCTTTCATTCAGTCAGTAGCTTCAAACATTTCTGGACGTTTTTCAATGGCAAAAATCAATGAATATTGTAAATGCACAAACAGTAATATCTCCACATTGCAAGGTGCAATTCTGAAATTTTTTGCTTTTTCCTGTTAATCCTAGCATGATAAAGAAGATTCCAAGAGAGTGAGATGCCAGCTCCTTTCATTCAGTCAGTAGCTTCAAACATTTCTGGTATATGAAAAACATGCTTTTCAATGGCAAAAATCAATGAATATTGTAAATGCACAAACAGTAATATCTCCACATTGCAAGGTGCAATTCTGAAATTTTTTGCTTTTTCCTGCTAATCCTAGCATGATAAGAAGATTCAAAGAGAGTGAGAATGCCAGCTCCTTTCATTCAGTCAGTAGCTTCAATCATTTCTGGTATGAAAAACATGTTTTTCAATGGCAAAAATCAATGAATATTGTAAATGCACAAACAGTAATATCTCCACATTGCAAGGTGCAATTCTGAAATTTTTAGCTTTTTCCTGTTAATCCTAGCATGATAAAGAAGATTCAAAGAGAGTGAGATGCCAGCTCCTTTCATTCAGTCAGTAGCTTCAAACATTTCTGGACGTTTTTCAATGGCAAAAATCAATGAATATTGTAAATGCACAAACAGTAATATCTCCACATTGCAAGGTGCAATTCTGAAATTTTTTGCTTTTTCCTGTTAATCCTAGCATGATAAAGAAGATTCAAAGAGAGTGAGATGCCAGCTCCTTTCATTCAGTCTGTAGCTTCAAACATTTCTGGTATATGAAAAACATGTTTTTCAATGGCAAAAATCAATGAATATTGTAAATGCACAAACAGTAATATCTCCACATTGCAAGGTGCAATTCTGAAATTTTTTGCTTTTTCCTGCTAATCCTAGCATGATAAAGAAGATTCAAAGAGAGTGAGATGCCAGCTCCTTTCATTCAGTCAGTAGCTTCAAACATTTCTGGTATATGAAAAACATGTTTTTCAATGGCAAAAATCAATGAATATTGTAAATGCACAAACAGTAATATCTCCACATTGCAAGGTGCAGTTCTGAAATTTTTTGCTTTTTCCTGTTAATCCTAGCATGATAAAGAAGATTCAAAGACAGTGAGATGCCAGCTCCTTTCATTCAGTCAGTAGCTTCAAACATTTCTGGACGTTTTTCAATGGCAAAAATCAATGAATATTGTAAATGCACAAACAGTAATATCTCCACATTGCAAGGTGCAATTCTGAAATTTTTTGCTTTTTCCTTGTTAATCCTAGCATGATAAAGAAGATTCCAAGAGAGTGAGATGCCAGCTCCTTTCATTCAGTCAGTAGCTTCAAACATTTCTGGTATATGAAAAACATGTTTTTCAATGGCAAAAAATCAATGAATATTGTAAATGCACAAACAGTAATATCTCCACATTGCAAGGTGCAATTCTGAAATTTTTTGCTTTTTCCTGCTAATCCTAGCATGATAAAGAAGATTCAAAGAGAGTGAGATGCCAGCTCCTTTCATTCAGTCAGTAGCTCAAACATTTCTGGTATATGAAAAACATGTTTTTCAATGGCAAAAATCAATGAATATTGTAAATGCACAAACAGTAATATCTCCACATTGCAAGGTGCAATTCTGAAATTTTAGCTTTTTCCTGTTAATCCTAGCATGATAAAGAAGATTCAAAGAGAGTGAGATGCCAGCTCCTTTCATTCAGTCAGTAGCTTCAAACATTTCTGGACGTTTTTCAATGGCAAAAATCAATGAATATTGTAAATGCACAAACAGTAATATCTCCACATTGCAAGGTGCAATTCTGAAATTTTTTGCTTTTTCCTGTTTAATCCTAGCATGATAAAGAAGATTCAAAGAGAGTGAGATGCCAGCTCCTTTCATTCAGTCAGTAGCTTCAAACATTTCTGGTATATGAAAAACGTTTTTCAATGGCAAAAATCAATGAATATTGTAAATGCACAAACAGTAATATCTCCACATTGCAAGGTGCAATTCTGAAATTTTTTGCCTTTTCCTGCTAATCCTAGCATGATAAAGAAGATTCAAAGAGAGTGAGATGCCAGCTCCTTTCATTCAGTCAGTAGCTTCAAACATTTCTGGACGTTTTTCAATGGCAAAAATCAATGAATATTGTAAATGCACAAACAGTAATATCTCCACATTGCAAGGTGCAATTCTGAAATTTTTTGCTTTTTCCTGCTAATCCTAGCATGATAAAGAAGATTCAAAGAGAGTGAGATGCCAGCTCCTTTCATTCAGTCAGTAGCTTCAAACATTTCTGGTATATGAAAAACATGTTTTTCAATGGCAAAAATCAATGAATATTGTAAATGCACAAACAGTAATATCTCCACATTGCAAGGTGCAATTCTGAAATTTTTTGCTTTTTCCTGCTAATCCTAGCATGATAAAGAAGATTCAAAGAGAGTGAGATGCCAGCTCCTTTCATTCAGTCAGTAGCTTCAAACATTTCTGGACGTTTTTCAATGGCAAAAATCAATGAATATTGTAAATGCACAAACAGTAATATCTCCACATTGCAAGGTGCAATTCTGAAATTTTTTGCTTTTTCCTGTTAATCCTAGCATGATAAAGAAGATTCAAAGAGAGTGAGATGCCAGCTCCTTTCATTCAGTCAGTAGCTTCAAACATTTCTGGACGTTTTTCAATGGCAAAAATCAATGAATATTGTAAATGCACAAACAGTAATATCTCCACATTGCAAGGTGCAATTCTGAAATTTTTTGCTTTTTCCTGTTAATCCTAGCATGATAAAGAAGATTCCAAGAGAGTGAGATGCCAGCTCCTTTCATTCAGTCAGTAGCTTCAAACATTTCTGGTATATGAAAAACATGTTTTTCAATGGCAAAAATCAATGAATATTGTAAATGCACAAACAGTAATATCTCCACATTGCAAGGTGCAATTCTGAAATTTTTTGCTTTTTCCTGCTAATCCTAGCATGATAAAGAAGATTCAAAGAGAGTGAGATGCCAGCTCCTTTCATTCAGTCAGTAGCTTCAAACATTTCTGGTATATGAAAAACATGTTTTTCAATGGCAAAAATCAATGAATATTGTAAATGCACAAACAGTAATATCTCCACATTGCAAGGTGCAATTCTGAAATTTTTAGCTTTTTCCTGTTAATCCTAGCATGATAAAGAAGATTCAAAGACAGTGAGATGCCAGCTCCTTTCATTCAGTCAGTAGCTTCAAACATTTCTGGACGTTTTTCAATGGCAAAAATCAATGAATATTGTAAATGCACAAACAGTAATATCTCCACATTGCAAGGTGCAATTCTGAAATTTTTTGCTTTTTCCTGTTAATCCTAGCATGATAAAGAAGATTCCAAGAGAGTGAGATGCCAGCTCCTTTCATTCAGTCAGTAGCTTCAAACATTTCTGGTATATGAAAAACATGTTTTTCAATGGCAAAAATCAATGAATATTGTAAATGCACAAACAGTAATATCTCCACATTGCAAGGTGCAATTCTGAAATTTTTTGCTTTTTCCTGCTAATCCTAGCATGATAAAGAAGATTCAAAGAGAGTGAGATGCCAGCTCCTTTCATTCAGTCAGTAGCTTCAATCATTTCTGGTATGAAAAACATGTTTTTCAATGGCAAAAATCAATGAATATTGTAAATGCACAAACAGTAATATCTCCACATTGCAAGGTGCAATTCTGAAATTTTTAGCTTTTTCCTGTTAATCCTAGCATGATAAAGAAGATTCAAAGAGAGTGAGATGCCAGCTCCTTTCATTCAGTCAGTAGCTTCAAACATTTCTGGACGTTTTTCAATGGCAAAAATCAATGAATATTGTAAATGCACAAACAGTAATATCTCCACATTGCAAGGTGCAATTCTGAAATTTTTTGCTTTTTCCTGTTAATCCTAGCATGATAAAGAAGATTCAAAGAGAGTGAGATGCCAGCTCCTTTCATTCAGTCTGTAGCTTCAAACATTTCTGGTATATGAAAAACATGTTTTTCAATGGCAAAAATCAATGAATATTGTAAATGCACAAACAGTAATATCTCCACATTGCAAGGTGCAATTCTGAAATTTTTTGCTTTTTCCTGCTAATCCTAGCATGATAAAGAAGATTCAAAGAGAGTGAGATGCCAGCTCCTTTCATTCAGTCAGTAGCTTCAAACATTTCTGGTATATGAAAAACATGTTTTTCAATGGCAAAAATCAATGAATATTGTAAATGCACAAACAGTAATATCTCCACATTGCAAGGTGCAGTTCTGAAATTTTTTGCTTTTTCCTGTTAATCCTAGCATGATAAAGAAGATTCAAAGACAGTGAGATGCCAGCTCCTTTCATTCAGTCAGTAGCTTCAAACATTTCTGGACGTTTTTCAATGGCAAAAATCAATGAATATTGTAAATGCACAAACAGTAATATCTCCACATTGCAAGGTGCAATTCTGAAATTTTTTGCTTTTTCCTGTTAATCCTAGCATGATAAAGAAGATTCCAAGAGAGTGAGATGCCAGCTCCTTTCATTCAGTCAGTAGCTTCAAACATTTCTGGTATATGAAAAACATGTTTTTCAATGGCAAAAATCAATGAATATTGTAAATGCACAAACAGTAATATCTCCACATTGCAAGGTGCAATTCTGAAATTTTTTGCTTTTTCCTGCTAATCCTAGCATGATAAAGAAGATTCAAAGAGAGTGAGATGCCAGCTCCTTTCATTCAGTCAGTAGCTTCAAACATTTCTGGTATATGAAAAACATGTTTTTCAATGGCAAAAATCAATGAATATTGTAAATGCACAAACAGTAATATCTCCACATTGCAAGGTGCAATTCTGAAATTTTTAGCTTTTTCCTGTTAATCCTAGCATGATAAAGAAGATTCAAAGAGAGTGAGATGCCAGCTCCTTTCATTCAGTCAGTAGCTTCAAACATTTCTGGACGTTTTTCAATGGCAAAAATCAATGAATATTGTAAATGCACAAACAGTAATATCTCCACATTGCAAGGTGCAATTCTGAAATTTTTTGCTTTTTCCTGTTAATCCTAGCATGATAAAGAAGATTCAAAGAGAGTGAGATGCCAGCTCCTTTCATTCAGTCAGTAGCTTCAAACATTTCTGGTATATGAAAAACGTTTTTCAATGGCAAAAATCAATGAATATTGTAAATGCACAAACAGTAATATCTCCACATTGCAAGGTGCAATTCTGAAATTTTTTGCCTTTTCCTGCTAATCCTAGCATGATAAAGAAGATTCAAAGAGAGTGAGATGCCAGCTCCTTTCATTCAGTCAGTAGCTTCAAACATTTCTGGACGTTTTTCAATGGCAAAAATCAATGAATATTGTAAATGCACAAACAGTAATATCTCCACATTGCAAGGTGCAATTCTGAAATTTTTTGCTTTTTCCTGCTAATCCTAGCATGATAAAGAAGATTCAAAGAGAGTGAGATGCCAGCTCCTTTCATTCAGTCAGTAGCTTCAAACATTTCTGGTATATGAAAAACATGTTTTTCAATGGCAAAAATCAATGAATATTGTAAATGCACAAACAGTAATATCTCCACATTGCAAGGTGCAATTCTGAAATTTTTTGCTTTTTCCTGCTAATCCTAGCATGATAAAGAAGATTCAAAGAGAGTGAGATGCCAGCTCCTTTCATTCAGTCAGTAGCTTCAAACATTTCTGGACGTTTTTCAATGGCAAAAATCAATGAATATTGTAAATGCACAAACAGTAATATCTCCACATTGCAAGGTGCAATTCTGAAATTTTTTGCTTTTTCCTGCTAATCCTAGCATGATAAAGAAGATTCAAAGAGAGTGAGATGCCAGCTCCTTTCATTCAGTCAGTAGCTTCAAACATTTCTGGTATATGAAAAACATGTTTTTCAATGGCAAAAATCAATGAATATTGTAAATGCACAAACAGTAATATCTCCACATTGCAAGGTGCAATTCTGAAATTTTTTGCTTTCTCCTGCTAATCCTAGCATGATAAAGAAGATTCAAAGAGAGTGAGATGCCAGCTCCTTTCATTCAGTCAGTAGCTTCAAACATTTCTGGACGTTTTTCAATGGCAAAAATCAATGAATATTGTAAATGCACAAACAGTAATATCTCCACATTGCAAGGTGCAATTCTGAAATTTTTTGCTTTTTCCTGTTAATCCTAGCATGATAAAGAAGATTCAAAGAGAGTGAGATGCCAGCTCCTTTCATTCAGTCAGTAGCTTCAAACATTTCTGGTATATGAAAAACATGTTTTTCAATGGCAAAAATCAATGAATATTGTAAATGCACAAACAGTAATATCTCCACATTGCAAGGTGCAATGCTGAAATTTTTTGCTTTTTCCTGCTAATCCTAGCATGATAAAGAAGATTCAAAGAGAGTGAGATGCCAGCTCCTTTCATTCAGTCAGTAGCTTCAAACATTTCTGGTATATGAAAAACATGTTTTTCAATGGCAAAAATCAATGAATATTGTAAATGCACAAACAGTAATATCTCCACATTGCAAGGTGCAATTCAGAAATTTTTTGCTTTTTCCTGCTAATCCTAGCATGATAAAGAAGATTCAAAGAGAGTGAGATGCCAGCTCCTTTCATTCAGTCAGTAGCTTCAAACATTTCTGGTATATGAAAAACATGTTTTTCAATGGCAAAAATCAATGAATATTGTAAATGCACAAACAGTAATATCTCCACATTGCAAGGTGCAATTCTGAATTTTTTTGCTTTTTCCTGTTAATCCTAGCATGATAAAGAAGATTCAAAGAGAGTGAGATGCCAGCTCCTTTCATTCAGTCAGTAGCTTCAAAGATTTCTGGTATATGAAAAACATGTTTTTCAATGGCAAAAATCAATGAATATTGTAAATGCACAAACAGTAATATCTCCACATTGCAAGGTGCAATTCTGAAATTTTTTGCTTTTTCCTGCTAATCCTAGCATGATAAAGAAGATTCAAAGAGAGTGAGATGCCAGCTCCTTTCATTCAGTCAGTAGCTTCAAACATTTCTGGACGTTTTTCAATGGCAAAAATCAATGAATATTGTAAATGCACAAACAGTAATATCTCCACATTGCAAGGTGCAATTCTGAAATTTTTTGCTTTTTCCTGTTAATCCTAGCATGATAAAGAAGATTCAAAGAGAGTGAGATGCCAGCTCCTTTCATTCAGTCAGTAGCTTCAAAGATTTCTGGTATATGAAAAACATGTTTTTCAATGGCAAAAATCAATGA
This sequence comes from Phyllobates terribilis, assembly GCF_046119375.1. Lineage (NCBI taxonomy): Eukaryota > Metazoa > Chordata > Amphibia > Anura > Dendrobatidae > Phyllobates > Phyllobates terribilis. Next base: position 271,053 of record NW_027364225.1, on the reverse strand, counting down.
ATATTGTAAATGCACAAACAGTAATATCTCCACATTGCAAGGTGCAATTCTGAAATTTTTTGCTTTTTCCTGCTAATCCTAGCATGATAAAGAAGATTCAAAGACATTGAGATGCCAGCTCCTTTCATTCAGTCAGTAGCTTCAAACATTTCTGGACGTTTTTCAATGGCAAAAATCAATGAATATTGTAAATGCACAAACAGTAATATCTCCACATTGCAAGGTGCAATTCTGAAATTTTTTGCTTTTTCGTGTTAATCCTAGCATGATAAAGAAGATTCAAAGAGAGTGAGATGCCAGCTCCTTTCATTCAGTCAGTAGCTTCAAACATTTCTGGTATATGAAAAACGTTTTTCAATGGCAAAAATCAATGAATATTGTAAATGCACAAACAGTAATATCTCCACATTGCAAGGTGCAATTCTGAAATTTTTTGCTTTTTCCTGCTAATCCTAGCATGATAAAGAAGATTCAAAGAGAGTGAGATGCCAGCTCCTTTCATTCAGTCAGTAGCTTCAAACATTTCTGGTATATGAAAAACATGTTTTTCAATGGCAAAAATCAATGAATATTGTAAATGCACAAACAGTAATATCTCCACATTGCAAGGTGCAATTCTGAAATTTTTTGCTTTTTCCTGCTAATCCTAGCATGATAAAGAAGATTCAAAGAGAGTGAGATGCCAGCTCCTTTCATTCAGTCAGTAGCTTCAAACATTTCTGGACGTTTTTCAATGGCAAAAATCAATGAATATTGTAAATGCACAAACAGTAATATCTCCACATTGCAAGGTGCAATTCTGAAATTTTTTGCTTTTTCCTGTTAATCCTAGCATGATAAAGAAGATTCCAAGAGAGTGAGATGCCAGCTCCTTTCATTCAGTCAGTAGCTTCAAACATTTCTGGTATATGAAAAACATGTTTTTCAATGGCAAAAATCAATGAATATTGTAAATGCACAAACAGTAATATCTCCACATTGCAAGGTGCAATTCTGAAATTTTTTGCTTTTTCCTGCTAATCCTAGCATGATAAAGAAGATTCAAAGAGAGTGAGATGCCAGCTCCTTTCATTCAGTCAGTAGCTTCAAACATTTCTGGTATATGAAAAACATGTTTTTCAATGGAAAAATCAATGAATATTGTAAATGCACAAACAGTAATATCTCCACATTGCAAGGTGCAATTCTGAAATTTTTAGCTTTTTCCTGTTAATCCTAGCATGATAAAGAAGATTCAAAGAGAGTGAGATGCCAGCTCCTTTCATTCAGTCAGTAGCTTCAAACATTTCTGGACGTTTTTCAATGGCAAAAATCAATGAATATTGTAAATGCACAAACAGTAATATCTCCACATTGCAAGGTGCAATTCTGAAATTTTTTGCTTTTTCCTGTTAATCCTAGCATGATAAAGAAGATTCAAAGAGAGTGAGATGCCAGCTCCTTTCATTCAGTCAGTAGCTTCAAACATTTCTGGTATATGAAAAACGTTTTTCAATGGCAAAAATCAATGAATATTGTAAATGCACAAACAGTAATATCTCCACATTGCAAGGTGCAATTCTGAAATTTTTTGCCTTTTCCTGCTAATCCTAGCATGATAAAGAAGATTCAAAGAGAGTGAGATGCCAGCTCCTTTCATTCAGTCAGTAGCTTCAAACATTTCTGGACGTTTTTCAATGGCAAAAATCAATGAATATTGTAAATGCACAAACAGTAATATCTCCACATTGCAAGGTGCAATTCTGAAATTTTTTGCTTTTTCCTGCTAATCCTAGCATGATAAAGAAGATTCAAAGAGAGTGAGATGCCAGCTCCTTTCATTCAGTCAGTAGCTTCAAACATTTCTGGTATATGAAAAACATGTTTTTCAATGGCAAAAATCAATGAATATTGTAAATGCACAAACAGTAATATCTCCACATTGCAAGGTGCAATTCTGAAATTTTTTGCTTTTTCCTGCTAATCCTAGCATGATAAAGAAGATTCAAAGAGAGTGAGATGCCAGCTCCTTTCATTCAGTCAGTAGCTTCAAACATTTCTGGACGTTTTTCAATGGCAAAAATCAATGAATATTGTAAATGCACAAACAGTAATATCTCCACATTGCAAGGTGCAATTCTGAAATTTTTTGCTTTTTCCTGCTAATCCTAGCATGATAAAGAAGATTCAAAGAGAGTGAGATGCCAGCTCCTTTCATTCAGTCAGTAGCTTCAAACATTTCTGGTATATGAAAAACATGTTTTTCAATGGCAAAAATCAATGAATATTGTAAATGCACAAACAGTAATATCTCCACATTGCAAGGTGCAATTCTGAAATTTTTTGCTTTCTCCTGCTAATCCTAGCATGATAAAGAAGATTCAAAGAGAGTGAGATGCCAGCTCCTTTCATTCAGTCAGTAGCTTCAAACATTTCTGGACGTTTTTCAATGGCAAAAATCAATGAATATTGTAAATGCACAAACAGTAATATCTCCACATTGCAAGGTGCAATTCTGAAATTTTTTGCTTTTTCCTGTTAATCCTAGCATGATAAAGAAGATTCAAAGAGAGTGAGATGCCAGCTCCTTTCATTCAGTCAGTAGCTTCAAACATTTCTGGTATATGAAAAACATGTTTTTCAATGGCAAAAATCAATGAATATTGTAAATGCACAAACAGTAATATCTCCACATTGCAAGGTGCAATTCTGAAATTTTTTGCTTTTTCCTGCTAATCCTAGCATGATAAAGAAGATTCAAAGAGAGTGAGATGCCAGCTCCTTTCATTCAGTCAGTAGCTTCAAACATTTCTGGTATATGAAAAACATGTTTTTCAATGGCAAAAATCAATGAATATTGTAAATGCACAAACAGTAATATCTCCACATTGCAAGGTGCAATTCAGAAATTTTTTGCTTTTTCCTGCTAATCCTAGCATGATAAAGAAGATTCAAAGAGAGTGAGATGCCAGCTCCTTTCATTCAGTCAGTAGCTTCAAACATTTCTGGTATATGAAAAACATGTTTTTCAATGGCAAAAATCAATGAATATTGTAAATGCACAAACAGTAATATCTCCACATTGCAAGGTGCAATTCTGAATTTTTTTGCTTTTTCCTGTTAATCCTAGCATGATAAAGAAGATTCAAAGAGAGTGAGATGCCAGCTCCTTTCATTCAGTCAGTAGCTTCAAAGATTTCTGGTATATGAAAAACATGTTTTTCAATGGCAAAAATCAATGAATATTGTAAATGCACAAACAGTAATATCTCCACATTGCAAGGTGCAATTCTGAAATTTTTTGCTTTTTCCTGCTAATCCTAGCATGATAAAGAAGATTCAAAGAGAGTGAGATGCCAGCTCCTTTCATTCAGTCAGTAGCTTCAAACATTTCTGGACGTTTTTCAATGGCAAAAATCAATGAATATTGTAAATGCACAAACAGTAATATCTCCACATTGCAAGGTGCAATTCTGAAATTTTTTGCTTTTTCCTGTTAATCCTAGCATGATAAAGAAGATTCAAAGAGAGTGAGATGCCAGCTCCTTTCATTCAGTCAGTAGCTTCAAACATTTCTGGTATATGAAAAACATGTTTTTCAATGGCAAAAATCAATGAATATTGTAAATGCACAAACAGTAATATCTCCACATTGCAAGGTGCAATTCTGAAATTTTTTGCTTTTTCCTGCTAATCCTAGCATGATAAAGAAGATTCAAAGACATTGAGATGCCAGCTCCTTTCATTCAGTCAGTAGCTTCAAACATTTCTGGACGTTTTTCAATGGCAAAAATCAATGAATATTGTAAATGCACAAACAGTAATATCTCCACATTGCAAGGTGCAATTCTGAAATTTTTTGCTTTTTCGTGTTAATCCTAGCATGATAAAGAAGATTCAAAGAGAGTGAGATGCCAGCTCCTTTCATTCAGTCAGTAGCTTCAAACATTTCTGGTATATGAAAAACGTTTTTCAATGGCAAAAATCAATGAATATTGTAAATGCACAAACAGTAATATCTCCACATTGCAAGGTGCAATTCTGAAATTTTTTGCTTTTTCCTGCTAATCCTAGCATGATAAAGAAGATTCAAAGAGAGTGAGATGCCAGCTCCTTTCATTCAGTCAGTAGCTTCAAACATTTCTGGTATATGAAAAACATGTTTTTCAATGGCAAAAATCAATGAATATTGTAAATGCACAAACAGTAATATCTCCACATTGCAAGGTGCAATTCTGAAATTTTTTGCTTTTTCCTGCTAATCCTAGCATGATAAAGAAGATTCAAAGAGAGTGAGATGCCAGCTCCTTTCATTCAGTCAGTAGCTTCAAACATTTCTGGACGTTTTTCAATGGCAAAAATCAATGAATATTGTAAATGCACAAGCAGTAATATCTCCACATTGCAAGGTGCAATTCTGAAATTTTTTGCTTTTTCCTGTTAATCCTAGCATGATAAAGAAGATTCAAAGAGAGTGAGATGCCAGCTCCTTTCATTCAGTCAGTAGCTTCAAACATTTCTGGTATATGAAAAACGTTTTTCAATGGCAAAAATCAATGAATATTGTAAATGCACAAACAGTAATATCTCCACATTGCAAGGTGCAATTCTGAAATTTTTTGCTTTTTCCTGCTAATCCTAGCATGATAAAGAAGATTCAAAGAGAGTGAGATGCCAGCTCCTTTCATTCAGTCAGTAGCTTCAAACATTTCTGGTATATGAAAAACATGTTTTTCAATGGCAAAAATCAATGAATATTGTAAATGCACAAACAGTAATATCTCCACATTGCAAGGTGCAATTCAGAAATTTTTTGCTTTTTCCTGCTAAGCCTAGCATGATAAAGAAGATTCAAAGAGAGTGAGATGCCAGCTCCTTTCATTCAGTCAGTAGCTTCAAACATTTCTGGACGTTTTTCAATGGCAAAAATCAATGAATATTGTAAATGCACAAACAGTAATATCTCCACATTGCAAGGTGCAATTCTGAAATTTTTTGCCTTTTCCTGCTAATCCTAGCATGATAAAGAAGATTCAAAGAGAGTGAGATGCCAGCTCCTTTCATTCAGTCAGTAGCTTCAAACATTTCTGGTATATGAAAAACATGTTTCTCAATGGCAAAAATCAATGAATATTGTAAATGCACAAACAGTAATATCTCCACATTGCAAGGTGCAATTCTGAAATTTTTTGCTTTTTCCTGCTAATCCTAGCATGATAAAGAAGATTCAAAGAGAGTGAGATGCCAGCTCCTTTCATTCAGTCAGTAGCTTCAAACATTTCTGGACGTTTTTCAATGGCAAAAATCAATGAATATTGTAAATGCACAAACAGTAATATCTCCACATTGCAAGGTGCAATTCTGAAATTTTTTGCTTTTTCCTGTTAATCCTAGCATGATAAAGAAGATTCAAAGAGAGTGAGATGCCAGCTCCTTTCATTCAGTCAGTAGCTTCAAACATTTCTGGTATATGAAAAACATGTTTTTCAATGGCAAAAATCAATGAATATTGTAAATGCACAAACAGTAATATCTCCACATTGCAAGGTGCAATTCTGAAATTTTTTGCTTTTTCCTGCTAATCCTAGCATGATAAAGAAGATTCAAAGACAGTGAGATGCCAGCTCCTTTCATTCAGTCAGTAGCTTCAAACATTTCTGGACGTTTTTCAATGGCAAAAATCAATGAATATTGTAAATGCACAAACAGTAATATCTCCACATTGCAAGGTGCAATTCTGAAATTTTTTGCTTTTTCCTGTTAATCCTAGCATGATAAAGAAGATTCAAAGAGAGTGAGATGCCAGCTCCTTTCATTCAGTCAGTAGCTTCAAACATTTCTGGTATATGAAAAACGTTTTTCAATGGCAAAAATCAATGAATATTGTAAATGCACAAACAGTAATATCTCCACATTGCAAGGTGCAATTCTGAAATTTTTTGCTTTTTCCTGCTAATCCTAGCATGATAAAGAAGATTCAAAGAGAGTGAGATGCCAGCTCCTTTCATTCAGTCAGTAGCTTCAAACATTTCTGGTATATGAAAAACATGTTTTTCAATGGCAAAAATCAATGAATATTGTAAATGCACAAACAGTAATATCTCCACATTGCAAGGTGCAATTCTGAAATTTTTTGCTTTTTCCTGCTAATCCTAGCATGATAAAGAAGATTCAAAGAGAGTGAGATGCTAGCTCCTTTCATTCAGTCAGTAGCTTCAAACATTTCTGGACGTTTTTCAATGGCAAAAATCAATGAATATTGTAAATGCACAAGCAGTAATATCTCCACATTGCAAGGTGCAATTCTGAAATTTTTTGCTTTTTCCTGTTAATCCTAGCATGATAAAGAAGATTCAAAGAGAGTGAGATGCCAGCTCCTTTCATTCAGTCAGTAGCTTCAAACATTTCTGGTATATGAAAAACGTTTTTCAATGGCAAAAATCAATGAATACTGTAAATGCACAAACAGTAATATCTCCACATTGCAAGGTGCAATTCTGAAATTTTTTGCTTTTTCCTGCTAATCCTAGCATGATAAAGAAGATTCAAAGAGAGTGAGATGCCAGCTCCTTTCATTCAGTCAGTAGCTTCAAACATTTCTGGTATATGAAAAACATGTTTTTCAATGGCAAAAATCAATGAATATTGTAAATGCACAAACAGTAATATCTCCACATTGCAAGGTGCAATTCAGAAATTTTTTGCTTTTTCCTGCTAATCCTAGCATGATAAAGAAGATTCAAAGAGAGTGAGATGCCAGCTCCTTTCATTCAGTCAGTAGCTTCAAACATTTCTGGACGTTTTTCAATGGCAAAAATCAATGAATATTGTAAATGCACAAACAGTAATATCTTCACATTGCAAGGTGCAATTCTGAAATTTTTTGCTTTTTCCTGTTAATCCTAGCATGATAAAGAAGATTCAAAGAGAGTGAGATGCCAGCTCCTTTCATTCAGTCAGTAGCTTCAAACATTTCTGGTATATGAAAAACATGTTTTTCAATGGCAAAAATCAATGAATATTGTAAATGCACAAACAGTAATATCTCCACATTGCAAGGTGCAATTCTGAAATTTTTTGCTTTTTCCTGCTAATCCTAGCATGATAAAGAAGATTCAAAGAGAGTGAGATGCCAGCTCCTTTCATTCAGTCAGTAGCTTCAAACATTTCTGGACGTTTTTCAATGGCAAAAATCAATGAATATTGTAAATGCACAAACAGTAATATCTCCACATTGCAAGGTGCAATTCTGAAATTTTTTGCTTTTTCCTGTTAATCCTAGCATGATAAAGAAGATTCAAAGAGAGTGAGATGCCAGCTCCTTTCATTCAGTCAGTAGCTTCAAACATTTCTGGTATATGAAAAACATGTTTTTCAATGGCAAAAATCAATGAATATTGTAAATGCACAAACAGTAATATCTCCACATTGCAAGGTGCAATTCTGAAATTTTTTGCTTTTTCCTGCTAATCCTAGCATGATAAAGAAGATTCAAAGAGAGTGAGATGCCAGCTCCTTTCATTCAGTCAGTAGCTTCAAACATTTCTGGTATATGAAAAACATGTTTTTCAATGGCAAAAATCAATGAATATTGTAAATGCACAAACAGTAATATCTCCACATTGCAAGGTGCAATTCTGAAATTTTTTGCCTTTTCCTGCTAATCCTAGCATGATAAAGAAGATTCAAAGAGAGTGAGATGCCAGCTCCTTTCATTCAGTCAGTAGCTTCAAACATTTCTGGTATATGAAAAACATGTTTCTCAATGGCAAAAATCAGTGAATATTGTAAATGCACAAACAGTAATATCTCCACATTGCAAGGTGAAATTCTGAAATTTTTAGCTTTTTCCTGTTAATCCTAGCATGATAAAGAAGATTCAAAGAGAGTGAGATGCCAGCTCCTTTCATTCAGTCAGTAGCTTCAAACATTTCTGGACGTTTTTCAATGGCAAAAATCAATGAATATTGTAAATGCACAAACAGTAATATCTCCACATTGCAAGGTGCAATTCTGAAATTTTTTGCTTTTTCCTGTTAATCCTAGCATGATAAAGAAGATTCAAAGAGAGTGAGATGCCACCTCCTTTCATTCAGTCAGTAGCTTCAAACATTTCTGGTATATGAAAAACATGTTTTTCAATGGCAAAAATCAATGAATATTGTAAATGCACAAACAGTAATATCTCCACATTGCAAGGTGCAATTCTGAAATTTTTTGCTTTTTCCTGCTAATCCTAGCATGATAAAGAAGATTCAAAGAGAGTGAGATGCCAGCTCCTTTCATTCAGTCAGTAGCTTCAAACATTTCTGGTATATGAAAAACATGTTTTTCAATGGCAAAAATCAATGAATATTGTAAATGCACAAACAGTAATATCTCCACATTGCAAGGTGCAATTCTGAAATTTTTTGCTTTTTCCTGTTAATCCTAGCATGATAAAGAAGATTCAAAGAGAGTGAGATGCCAGCTCCTTTCATTCAGTCAGTAGCTTCAAACATTTCTGGTATATGAAAAACATGTTTTTCAATGGCAAAAATCAATGAATATTGTAAATGCACAAACAGTAATATCTCCACATTGCAAGGTGCAATTCTGAAATTTTTTGCTTTTTCCTGCTAATCCTAGCATGATAAAGAAGATTCAAAGAGAGTGAGATGCCAGCTCCTTTCATTCAGTCAGTAGCTTCAAACATTTCTGGTATATGAAAAACATGTTTTTCAATGGCAAAAATCAATGAATATTGTAAATGCACAAACAGTAATATCTCCACATTGCAAGGTGCAATTCTGAATTTTTTTGCTTTTTCCTGCTAATCCTAGCATGATAAAGAAGATTCAAAGAGAGTGAGATGCCAGCTCCTTTCATTTAGTCAGTAGCTTCAAACATTTCTGGACGTTTTTCAATGGCAAAAATCAATGAATATTGTAAATGCACAAACAGTAATATCTCCACATTGCAAGGTGCAATTCTGAAATTTTTTGCTTTTTCCTGCTAATCCTAGCATGATAAAGAAGATTCAAAGAGAGTGAGATGCCAGCTCCTTTCATTCAGTCAGTAGCTTTAAACATTTCTGGACGTTTTTCAATGGCAAAAATCAATGAATATTGTAAATGCACAAACAGTAATATCTCCACATTGCAAGATGCAATTCTGAAATTTTTTGCTTTTTCCTGCTAATCCTAGCATGATAACGAAGATTCAAAGAGAGTGAGATGCCAGCTCCTTTCATTCAGTCAGTAGCTTCAAACATTTCTGGTATATGAAAAACGTTTTTCAATGGCAAAAATCAATGAATATTGTAAATGCACAAACAGTAATATCTCCACATTGCAAGGTGCAATTCTGAAATTTTTTGCTTTTTCCTGCTAATCCTAGCATGATAAAGAAGATTCAAAGAGAGTGAGATGCCAAGCTCCTTTCATTCAGTCAGTAGCTTCAAACATTTCTGGACGTTTTTCAATGGCAAAAATCAATGAATATTGTAAATGCACAAACAGTAATATCTCCACATTGCAAGGTGCAATTCTGAAATTTTTTGCTTTTTCCTGCTAATCCTAGCATGATAAAGAAGATTCAAAGAGAGTGAGATGCCAGCTCCTTTCATTCAGTCAGTAGCTTCAAACATTTCTGGTATATGAAAAACATGTTTTTCAATGGCAAAAATCAATGAATATTGTAAATGCACAAACAGTAATATCTCCACATTGCAAGGTGCAATTCTGAAATTTTTTGCTTTTTCCTGTTAATCCTAGCATGATAAAGAAGATTCAAAGAGAGTGAGATGCCAGCTCCTTTCATTCAGTCAGTAGCCTCAAACATTTCTGGACGTTTTTCAATGGCAAAAATCAATGAATATTGTAAATGCACAAACAGTAATATCTCCACATTGCAAGGTGCAATTCTGAAATTTTTTGCTTTTTCCTGCTAATCCTAGCATGATAAAGAAGATTCAAAGAGAGTGAGATGCCAGCTCCTTTCATTCAGTCAGTAGCTTCAAACATTTCTGGTATATGAAAAACATGTTTTTCAATGGCAAAAATCAATGAATATTGTAAATGCACAAACAGTAATATCTCCACATTGCAAGGTGCAATTCTGAAATTTTTTGCTTTTTCCTGCTAATCCTAGCATGATAAAGAAGATTCAAAGAGAGTGAGATGCCAGCTCCTTTCATTCAGTCAGTAGCTTCAAACATTTCTGGTATATGAAAAACATGTTTTTCAATGGCAAAAATCAATGAATATTGTAAATGCACAAACAGTAATATCTCCACATTGCAAGGTGCAATTCTGAAATTTTTTGCTTTTTCCTGCTAATCCTAGCATGATAAAGAAGATTCAAAGAGAGTGAGATGCCAGCTCCTTTCATTCAGTCAGTAGCTTCAAACATTTCTGGTATATGAAAAACATGTTTTTCAATGGCAAAAATCAATGAATATTGTAAATGCACAAACAGTAATATCTCCACATTGCAAGGTGCAATTCAGAAATTTTTTGCTTTTTCCTGCTAATCCTAGCATGATAAAGAAGATTCAAAGAGAGTGAGATGCCAGCTCCTTTCATTCAGTCAGTAGCTTCAAACATTTCTGGTATATGAAAAACATGTTTTTCAATGGCAAAAATCAATGAATATTGTAAATGCACAAACAGTAATATCTCCACATTGCAAGGTGCAATTCTGAATTTTTTTGCTTTTTCCTGTTAATCCTAGCATGATAAAGAAGATTCAAAGAGAGTGAGATGCCAGCTCCTTTCATTCAGTCAGTAGCTTCAAAGATTTCTGGTATATGAAAAACATGTTTTTCAATGGCAAAAATCAATGAATATTGTAAATGCACAAACAGTAATATCTCCACATTGCAAGGTGCAATTCTGAAATTTTTTGCTTTTTCCTGCTAATCCTAGCATGATAAAGAAGATTCAAAGAGAGTGAGATGCCAGCTCCTTTCATTCAGTCAGTAGCTTCAAACATTTCTGGACGTTTTTCAATGGCAAAAATCAATGAATATTGTAAATGCACAAACAGTAATATCTCCACATTGCAAGGTGCAATTCTGAAATTTTTTGCTTTTTCCTGTTAATCCTAGCATGATAAAGAAGATTCAAAGAGAGTGAGATGCCAGCTCCTTTCATTCAGTCAGTAGCTTCAAACATTTCTGGTATATGAAAAACATGTTTTTCAATGGCAAAAATCAATGAATATTGTAAATGCACAAACAGTAATATCTCCACATTGCAAGGTGCAATTCTGAAATTTTTTGCTTTTTCCTGCTAATCCTAGCATGATAAAGAAGATTCAAAGACATTGAGATGCCAGCTCCTTTCATTCAGTCAGTAGCTTCAAACATTTCTGGACGTTTTTCAATGGCAAAAATCAATGAATATTGTAAATGCACAAACAGTAATATCTCCACATTGCAAGGTGCAATTCTGAAATTTTTTGCTTTTTCGTGTTAATCCTAGCATGATAAAGAAGATTCAAAGAGAGTGAGATGCCAGCTCCTTTCATTCAGTCAGTAGCTTCAAACATTTCTGGTATATGAAAAACGTTTTTCAATGGCAAAAATCAATGAATATTGTAAATGCACAAACAGTAATATCTCCACATTGCAAGGTGCAATTCTGAAATTTTTTGCTTTTTCCTGCTAATCCTAGCATGATAAAGAAGATTCAAAGAGAGTGAGATGCCAGCTCCTTTCATTCAGTCAGTAGCTTCAAACATTTCTGGTATATGAAAAACATGTTTTTCAATGGCAAAAATCAATGAATATTGTAAATGCACAAACAGTAATATCTCCACATTGCAAGGTGCAATTCTGAAATTTTTTGCTTTTTCCTGCTAATCCTAGCATGATAAAGAAGATTCAAAGAGAGTGAGATGCCAGCTCCTTTCATTCAGTCAGTAGCTTCAAACATTTCTGGACGTTTTTCAATGGCAAAAATCAATGAATATTGTAAATGCACAAGCAGTAATATCTCCACATTGCAAGGTGCAATTCTGAAATTTTTTGCTTTTTCCTGTTAATCCTAGCATGATAAAGAAGATTCAAAGAGAGTGAGATGCCAGCTCCTTTCATTCAGTCAGTAGCTTCAAACATTTCTGGTATATGAAAAACGTTTTTCAATGGCAAAAATCAATGAATATTGTAAATGCACAAACAGTAATATCTCCACATTGCAAGGTGCAATTCTGAAATTTTTTGCTTTTTCCTGCTAATCCTAGCATGATAAAGAAGATTCAAAGAGAGTGAGATGCCAGCTCCTTTCATTCAGTCAGTAGCTTCAAACATTTCTGGTATATGAAAAACATGTTTTTCAATGGCAAAAATCAATGAATATTGTAAATGCACAAACAGTAATATCTCCACATTGCAAGGTGCAATTCAGAAATTTTTTGCTTTTTCCTGCTAAGCCTAGCATGATAAAGAAGATTCAAAGAGAGTGAGATGCCAGCTCCTTTCATTCAGTCAGTAGCTTCAAACATTTCTGGACGTTTTTCAATGGCAAAAATCAATGAATATTGTAAATGCACAAACAGTAATATCTCCACATTGCAAGGTGCAATTCTGAAATTTTTTGCCTTTTCCTGCTAATCCTAGCATGATAAAGAAGATTCAAATAGAGTGAGATGCCAGCTCCTTTCATTCAGTCAGTAGCTTCAAACATTTCTGGTATATGAAAAACATGTTTCTCAATGGCAAAAATCAATGAATATTGTAAATGCACAAACAGTAATATCTCCACATTGCAAGGTGCAATTCTGAAATTTTTTGCTTTTTCCTGCTAATCCTAGCATGATAAAGAAGATTCAAAGAGAGTGAGATGCCAGCTCCTTTCATTCAGTCAGTAGCTTCAAACATTTCTGGACGTTTTTCAATGGCAAAAATCAATGAATATTGTAAATGCACAAACAGTAATATCTCCACATTGCAAGGTGCAATTCTGAAATTTTTTGCTTTTTCCTGTTAATCCTAGCATGATAAAGAAGATTCAAAGAGAGTGAGATGCCAGCTCCTTTCATTCAGTCAGTAGCTTCAAACATTTCTGGTATATGAAAAACATGTTTTTCAATGGCAAAAATCAATGAATATTGTAAATGCACAAACAGTAATATCTCCACATTGCAAGGTGCAATTCTGAAATTTTTTGCTTTTTCCTGCTAATCCTAGCATGATAAAGAAGATTCAAAGACAGTGAGATGCCAGCTCCTTTCATTCAGTCAGTAGCTTCAAACATTTCTGGACGTTTTTCAATGGCAAAAATCAATGAATATTGTAAATGCACAAACAGTAATATCTCCACATTGCAAGGTGCAATTCTGAAATTTTTTGCTTTTTCCTGTTAATCCTAGCATGATAAAGAAGATTCAAAGAGAGTGAGATGCCAGCTCCTTTCATTCAGTCAGTAGCTTCAAACATTTCTGGTATATGAAAAACGTTTTTCAATGGCAAAAATCAATGAATATTGTAAATGCACAAACAGTAATATCTCCACATTGCAAGGTGCAATTCTGAAATTTTTTGCTTTTTCCTGTTAATCCTAGCATGATAAAGAAGATTCAAAGAGAGTGAGATGCCAGCTCCTTTCATTCAGTCAGTAGCTTCAAACATTTCTGGTATATGAAAAACATGTTTTTCAATGGCAAAAATCAATGAATATTGTAAATGCACAAACAGTAATATCTCCACATTGCAAGGTGCAATTCTGAAATTTTTTGCTTTTTCCTGCTAATCCTAGCATGATAAAGAAGATTCAAAGACATTGAGATGCCAGCTCCTTTCATTCAGTCAGTAGCTTCAAACATTTCTGGACGTTTTTCAATGGCAAAAATCAATGAATATTGTAAATGCACAAACAGTAATATCTCCACATTGCAAGGTGCAATTCTGAAATTTTTTGCTTTTTCGTGTTAATCCTAGCATGATAAAGAAGATTCAAAGAGAGTGAGATGCCAGCTCCTTTCATTCAGTCAGTAGCTTCAAACATTTCTGGTATATGAAAAACGTTTTTCAATGGCAAAAATCAATGAATATTGTAAATGCACAAACAGTAATATCTCCACATTGCAAGGTGCAATTCTGAAATTTTTTGCTTTTTCCTGCTAATCCTAGCATGATAAAGAAGATTCAAAGAGAGTGAGATGCCAGCTCCTTTCATTCAGTCAGTAGCTTCAAACATTTCTGGTATATGAAAAACATGTTTTTCAATGGCAAAAATCAATGAATATTGTAAATGCACAAACAGTAATATCTCCACATTGCAAGGTGCAATTCTGAAATTTTTTGCTTTTTCCTGCTAATCCTAGCATGATAAAGAAGATTCAAAGAGAGTGAGATGCCAGCTCCTTTCATTCAGTCAGTAGCTTCAAACATTTCTGGACGTTTTTCAATGGCAAAAATCAATGAATATTGTAAATGCACAAGCAGTAATATCTCCACATTGCAAGGTGCAATTCTGAAATTTTTTGCTTTTTCCTGTTAATCCTAGCATGATAAAGAAGATTCAAAGAGAGTGAGATGCCAGCTCCTTTCATTCAGTCAGTAGCTTCAAACATTTCTGGTATATGAAAAACGTTTTTCAATGGCAAAAATCAATGAATATTGTAAATGCACAAACAGTAATATCTCCACATTGCAAGGTGCAATTCTGAAATTTTTTGCTTTTTCCTGCTAATCCTAGCATGATAAAGAAGATTCAAAGAGAGTGAGATGCCAGCTCCTTTCATTCAGTCAGTAGCTTCAAACATTTCTGGTATATGAAAAACATGTTTTTCAATGGCAAAAATCAATGAATATTGTAAATGCACAAACAGTAATATCTCCACATTGCAAGGTGCAATTCAGAAATTTTTTGCTTTTTCCTGCTAAGCCTAGCATGATAAAGAAGATTCAAAGAGAGTGAGATGCCAGCTCCTTTCATTCAGTCAGTAGCTTCAAACATTTCTGGACGTTTTTCAATGGCAAAAATCAATGAATATTGTAAATGCACAAACAGTAATATCTCCACATTGCAAGGTGCAATTCTGAAATTTTTTGCCTTTTCCTGCTAATCCTAGCATGATAAAGAAGATTCAAATAGAGTGAGATGCCAGCTCCTTTCATTCAGTCAGTAGCTTCAAACATTTCTGGTATATGAAAAACATGTTTCTCAATGGCAAAAATCAATGAATATTGTAAATGCACAAACAGTAATATCTCCACATTGCAAGGTGCAATTCTGAAATTTTTTGCTTTTTCCTGCTAATCCTAGCATGATAAAGAAGATTCAAAGAGAGTGAGATGCCAGCTCCTTTCATTCAGTCAGTAGCTTCAAACATTTCTGGACGTTTTTCAATGGCAAAAATCAATGAATATTGTAAATGCACAAACAGTAATATCTCCACATTGCAAGGTGCAATTCTGAAATTTTTTGCTTTTTCCTGTTAATCCTAGCATGATAAAGAAGATTCAAAGAGAGTGAGATGCCAGCTCCTTTCATTCAGTCAGTAGCTTCAAACATTTCTGGTATATGAAAAACATGTTTTTCAATGGCAAAAATCAATGAATATTGTAAATGCACAAACAGTAATATCTCCACATTGCAAGGTGCAATTCTGAAATTTTTTGCTTTTTCCTGCTAATCCTAGCATGATAAAGAAGATTCAAAGACAGTGAGATGCCAGCTCCTTTCATTCAGTCAGTAGCTTCAAACATTTCTGGACGTTTTTCAATGGCAAAAATCAATGAATATTGTAAATGCACAAACAGTAATATCTCCACATTGCAAGGTGCAATTCTGAAATTTTTTGCTTTTTCCTGTTAATCCTAGCATGATAAAGAAGATTCAAAGAGAGTGAGATGCCAGCTCCTTTCATTCAGTCAGTAGCTTCAAACATTTCTGGTATATGAAAAACGTTTTTCAATGGCAAAAATCAATGAATATTGTAAATGCACAAACAGTAATATCTCCACATTGCAAGGTGCAATTCTGAAATTTTTTGCTTTTTCCTGCTAATCCTAGCATGATAAAGAAGATTCAAAGAGAGTGAGATGCCAGCTCCTTTCATTCAGTCAGTAGCTTCAAACATTTCTGGTATATGAAAAACATGTTTTTCAATGGCAAAAATCAATGAATATTGTAAATGCACAAACAGTAATATCTCCACATTGCAAGGTGCAATTCTGAAATTTTTTGCTTTTTCCTGCTAATCCTAGCATGATAAAGAAGATTCAAAGAGAGTGAGATGCTAGCTCCTTTCATTCAGTCAGTAGCTTCAAACATTTCTGGACGTTTTTCAATGGCAAAAATCAATGAATATTGTAAATGCACAAGCAGTAATATCTCCACATTGCAAGGTGCAATTCTGAAATTTTTTGCTTTTTCCTGTTAATCCTAGCATGATAAAGAAGATTCAAAGAGAGTGAGATGCCAGCTCCTTTCATTCAGTCAGTAGCTTCAAACATTTCTGGTATATGAAAAACGTTTTTCAATGGCAAAAATCAATGAATATTGTAAATGCACAAACAGTAATATCTCCACATTGCAAGGTGCAATTCTGAAATTTTTTGCTTTTTCCTGCTAATCCTAGCATGATAAAGAAGATTCAAAGAGAGTGAGATGCCAGCTCCTTTCATTCAGTCAGTAGCTTCAAACATTTCTGGTATATGAAAAACATGTTTTTCAATGGCAAAAATCAATGAATATTGTAAATGCACAAACAGTAATATCTCCACATTGCAAGGTGCAATTCAGAAATTTTTTGCTTTTTCCTGCTAATCCTAGCATGATAAAGAAGATTCAAAGAGAGTGAGATGCCAGCTCCTTTCATTCAGTCAGTAGCTTCAAACATTTCTGGACGTTTTTCAATGGCAAAAATCAATGAATATTGTAAATGCACAAACAGTAATATCTCCACATTGCAAGGTGCAATTCTGAAATTTTTTGCCTTTTCCTGCTAATCCTAGCATGATAAAGAAGATTCAAAGAGAGTGAGATGCCAGCTCCTTTCATTCAGTCAGTAGCTTCAAACATTTCTGGTATATGAAAAACATGTTTCTCAATGGCAAAAATCAATGAATATTGTAAATGCACAAACAGTAATATCTCCACATTGCAAGGTGCAATTCTGAAATTTTTTGCTTTTTCCTGCTAATCCTAGCATGATAAAGAAGATTCAAAGATAGTGAGATGCCAGCTCCTTTCATTCAGTCAGTAGCTTCAAACATTTCTGGACGTTTTTCAATGGCAAAAATCAATGAATATTGTAAATGCACAAACAGTAATATCTCCACATTGCAAGGTGCAATTCTGAAATTTTTTGCTTTTTCCTGTTAATCCTAGCATGATAAAGAAGATTCAAAGAGAGTGAGATGCCAGCTCCTTTCATTCAGTCAGTAGCTTCAAACATTTCTGGTATATGAAAAACATGTTTTTCAATGGCAAAAATCAATGAATATTGTAAATGCACAAACAGTAATATCTCCACATTGCAAGGTGCAATTCTGAAATTTTTTGCTTTTTCCTGCTAATCCTAGCATGATAAAGAAGATTCAAAGACAGTGAGATGCCAGCTCCTTTCATTCAGTCAGTAGCTTCAAACATTTCTGGACGTTTTTCAATGGCAAAAATCAATGAATATTGTAAATGCACAAACAGTAATATCTCCACATTGCAAGGTGCAATTCTGAAATTTTTTGCTTTTTCCTGTTAATCCTAGCATGATAAAGAAGATTCAAAGAGAGTGAGATGCCAGCTCCTTTCATTCAGTCAGTAGCTTCAAACATTTCTGGTATATGAAAAACGTTTTTCAATGGCAAAAATCAATGAATATTGTAAATGCACAAACAGTAATATCTCCACATTGCAAGGTGCAATTCTGAAATTTTTTGCTTTTTCCTGCTAATCCTAGCATGATAAAGAAGATTCAAAGAGAGTGAGATGCCAGCTCCTTTCATTCAGTCAGTAGCTTCAAACATTTCTGGTATATGAAAAACATGTTTTTCAATGGCAAAAATCAATGAATATTGTAAATGCACAAACAGTAATATCTCCACATTGCAAGGTGCAATTCTGAAATTTTTTGCTTTTTCCTGCTAATCCTAGCATGATAAAGAAGATTCAAAGAGAGTGAGATGCTAGCTCCTTTCATTCAGTCAGTAGCTTCAAACATTTCTGGACGTTTTTCAATGGCAAAAATCAATGAATATTGTAAATGCACAAGCAGTAATATCTCCACATTGCAAGGTGCAATTCTGAAATTTTTTGCTTTTTCCTGTTAATCCTAGCATGATAAAGAAGATTCAAAGAGAGTGAGATGCCAGCTCCTTTCATTCAGTCAGTAGCTTCAAACATTTCTGGTATATGAAAAACGTTTTTCAATGGCAAAAATCAATGAATATTGTAAATGCACAAACAGTAATATCTCCACATTGCAAGGTGCAATTCTGAAATTTTTTGCTTTTTCCTGCTAATCCTAGCATGATAAAGAAGATTCAAAGAGAGTGAGATGCCAGCTCCTTTCATTCAGTAAGTAGCTTCAAACATTTCTGGTATATGAAAAACATGTTTTTCAATGGCAAAAATCAATGAATATTGTAAATGCACAAACAGTAATATCTCCACATTGCAAGGTGCAATTCAGAAATTTTTTGCTTTTTCCTGCTAATCCTAGCATGATAAAGAAGATTCAAAGAGAGTGAGATGCCAGCTCCTTTCATTCAGTCAGTAGCTTCAAACATTTCTGGACGTTTTTCAATGGCAAAAATCAATGAATATTGTAAATGCACAAACAGTAATATCTCCACATTGCAAGGTGCAATTCTGAAATTTTTTGCTTTTTCCTGTTAATCCTAGCATGATAAAGAAGATTCAAAGAGAGTGAGATGCCAGCTCCTTTCATTCAGTCAGTAGCTTCAAACATTTCTGGTATATGAAAAACATGTTTTTCAATGGCAAAAATCAATGAATATTGTAAATGCACAAACAGTAATATCTCCACATTGCAAGGTGCAATTCTGAAATTTTTTGCTTTTTCCTGCTAATCCTAGCATGATAAAGAAGATTCAAAGAGAGTGAGATGCCAGCTCCTTTCATTCAGTCAGTAGCTTCAAACATTTCTGGACGTTTTTCAATGGCAAAAATCAATGAATATTGTAAATGCACAAACAGTAATATCTCCACATTGCAAGGTGCAATTCTGAAATTTTTTGCTTTTTCCTGTTAATCCTAGCATGATAAAGAAGATTCAAAGAGAGTGAGATGACAGCTCCTTTCATTCAGTCAGTAGCTTCAAACATTTCTGGTATATGAAAAACATGTTTTTCAATGGCAAAAATCAATGAATATTGTAAATGCACAAACAGTAATATCTCCACATTGCAAGGTGCAATTCTGAAATTTTTTGCTTTTTCCTGCTAATCCTAGCATGATAAAGAAGATTCAAAGAGAGTGAGATGCCAGCTCCTTTCATTCAGTCAGTAGCTTCAAACATTTCTGGTATATGAAAAACATGTTTTTCAATGGCAAAAATCAATGAATATTGTAAATGCACAAACAGTAATATCTCCACATTGCAAGGTGCAATTCTGAAATTTTTTGCCTTTTCCTGCTAATCCTAGCATGATAAAGAAGATTCAAAGAGAGTGAGATGCCAGCTCCTTTCATTCAGTCAGTAGCTTCAAACATTTCTGGTATATGAAAAACATGTTTCTCAATGGCAAAAATCAGTGAATATTGTAAATGCACAAACAGTAATATCTCCACATTGCAAGGTGAAATTCTGAAATTTTTAGCTTTTTCCTGTTAATCCTAGCATGATAAAGAAGATTCAAAGAGAGTGAGATGCCAGCTCCTTTCATTCAGTCAGTAGCTTCAAACATTTCTGGACGTTTTTCAATGGCAAAAATCAATGAATATTGTAAATGCACAAACAGTAATATCTCCACATTGCAAGGTGCAATTCTGAAATTTTTTGCTTTTTCCTGTTAATCCTAGCATGATAAAGAAGATTCAAAGAGAGTGAGATGCCACCTCCTTTCATTCAGTCAGTAGCTTCAAACATTTCTGGTATATGAAAAACATGTTTTTCAATGGCAAAAATCAATGAATATTGTAAATGCACAAACAGTAATATCTCCACATTGCAAGGTGCAATTCTGAAATTTTTTGCTTTTTCCTGCTAATCCTAGCATGATAAAGAAGATTCAAAGAGAGTGAGATGCCAGCTCCTTTCATTCAGTCAGTAGCTTCAAACATTTCTGGTATATGAAAAACATGTTTTTCAATGGCAAAAATCAATGAATATTGTAAATGCACAAACAGTAATATCTCCACATTGCAAGGTGCAATTCTGAAATTTTTTGCTTTTTCCTGTTAATCCTAGCATGATAAAGAAGATTCAAAGAGAGTGAGATGCCAGCTCCTTTCATTCAGTCAGTAGCTTCAAACATTTCTGGTATATGAAAAACATGTTTTTCAATGGCAAAAATCAATGAATATTGTAAATGCACAAACAGTAATATCTCCACATTGCAAGGTGCAATTCTGAAATTTTTTGCTTTTTCCTGCTAATCCTAGCATGATAAAGAAGATTCAAAGAGAGTGAGATGCCAGCTCCTTTCATTCAGTCAGTAGCTTCAAACATTTCTGGTATATGAAAAACATGTTTTTCAATGGCAAAAATCAATGAATATTGTAAATGCACAAACAGTAATATCTCCACATTGCAAGGTGCAATTCTGAATTTTTTTGCTTTTTCCTGCTAATCCTAGCATGATAAAGAAGATTCAAAGAGAGTGAGATGCCAGCTCCTTTCATTTAGTCAGTAGCTTCAAACATTTCTGGACGTTTTTCAATGGCAAAAATCAATGAATATTGTAAATGCACAAACAGTAATATCTCCACATTGCAAGGTGCAATTCTGAAATTTTTTGCTTTTTCCTGCTAATCCTAGCATGATAAAGAAGATTCAAAGAGAGTGAGATGCCAGCTCCTTTCATTCAGTCAGTAGCTTTAAACATTTCTGGACGTTTTTCAATGGCAAAAATCAATGAATATTGTAAATGCACAAACAGTAATATCTCCACATTGCAAGGTGCAATTCTGAAATTTTTTGCTTTTTCCTGCTAATCCTAGCATGATAACGAAGATTCAAAGAGAGTGAGATGCCAGCTCCTTTCATTCAGTCAGTAGCTTCAAACATTTCTGGTATATGAAAAACGTTTTTCAATGGCAAAAATCAATGAATATTGTAAATGCACAAACAGTAATATCTCCACATTGCAAGGTGCAATTCTGAAATTTTTTGCTTTTTCCTGCTAATCCTAGCATGATAAAGAAGATTCAAAGAGAGTGAGATGCCAAGCTCCTTTCATTCAGTCAGTAGCTTCAAACATTTCTGGACGTTTTTCAATGGCAAAAATCAATGAATATTGTAAATGCACAAACAGTAATATCTCCACATTGCAAGGTGCAATTCTGAAATTTTTTGCTTTTTCCTGCTAATCCTAGCATGATAAAGAAGATTCAAAGAGAGTGAGATGCCAGCTCCTTTCATTCAGTCAGTAGCTTCAAACATTTCTGGTATATGAAAAACATGTTTTTCAATGGCAAAAATCAATGAATATTGTAAATGCACAAACAGTAATATCTCCACATTGCAAGGTGCAATTCTGAAATTTTTTGCTTTTTCCTGTTAATCCTAGCATGATAAAGAAGATTCAAAGAGAGTGAGATGCCAGCTCCTTTCATTCAGTCAGTAGCCTCAAACATTTCTGGACGTTTTTCAATGGCAAAAATCAATGAATATTGTAAATGCACAAACAGTAATATCTCCACATTGCAAGGTGCAATTCTGAAATTTTTTGCTTTTTCCTGCTAATCCTAGCATGATAAAGAAGATTCAAAGAGAGTGAGATGCCAGCTCCTTTCATTCAGTCAGTAGCTTCAAACATTTCTGGTATATGAAAAACATGTTTTTCAATGGCAAAAATCAATGAATATTGTAAATGCACAAACAGTAATATCTCCACATTGCAAGGTGCAATTCTGAAATTTTTTGCTTTTTCCTGCTAATCCTAGCATGATAAAGAAGATTCAAAGAGAGTGAGATGCCAGCTCCTTTCATTCAGTCAGTAGCTTCAAACATTTCTGGACGTTTTTCAATGGCAAAAATCAATGAATATTGTAAATGCACAAACAGTAATATCTCCACATTGCAAGGTGCAATTCTGAAATTTTTTGCTTTTTCCTGTTAATCCTAGCATGATAAAGAAGATTCAAAGAGAGTGAGATGCCAGCTCCTTTCATTCAGTCAGTAGCTTCAAACATTTCTGGTATATGAAAAACATGTTTTTCAATGGCAAAAATCAATGAATATTGTAAATGCACAAACAGTAATATCTCCACATTGCAAGGTGCAATTCTGAAATTTTTTGCTTTTTCCTGTTAATCCTAGCATGATAAAGAAGATTCAAAGAGAGTGAGATGCCAGCTCCTTTCATTCAGTCAGTAGCTTCAAACATTTCTGGTATATGAAAAACATGTTTTTCAATGGCAAAAATCAATGAATATTGTAAATGCACAAACAGTAATATCTCCACATTGCAAGGTGCAATTCTGAAATTTTTTGCTTTTTCCTGCTAATCCTAGCATGATAAAGAAGATTCAAAGAGAGTGAGATGCCAGCTCCTTTCATTCAGTCAGTAGCTTCAAACAATTCTGGTATATGAAAAACATGTTTTTCAATGGCAAAAATCAATGAATATTGTAAATGCACAAACAGTAATATCTCCACATTGCAAGGTGCAATTCTGAAATTTTTTGCTTTTTCCTGTTAATCCTAGCATGATAAAGAAGATTCAGAGAGTGAGATGCCAAGCTCCTTTCATTCAGTCAGTAGCTTCAAACATTTCTGGTATATGAAAAACATGTTTTTCAATGGCAAAAATCAATGAATATTGTAAATGCACAAACAGTAATATCTCCACATTGCAAGGTGCAATTCTGAAATGTTTTGCTTTTTCCTGTTAATCCTAGCATGATAAAGAAGATTCAAAGAGAGTGAGATGCCAGCTCCTTTCATTCAGTCAGTAGCTTCAAACATTTCTGGTATATGAAAAACATGTTTTTCAATGGCAAAAATCAATGAATATTGTAAATGCACAAACAGTAATATCTCCACATTGCAAGGTGCAATTCTGAAATTTTTTGCTTTTTCCTGTTAATCCTAGCATGATAAAGAAGATTCAAAGAGAGTGAGATGCCAGCTCCTTTCATTCAGTCAGTAGCTTCAAACATTTCTGGTATATGAAAAACATGTTTTTCAATGGCAAAAAATCAATGAATATTGTAAATGCACAAACAGTAATATGTCCACATTGCAAGGTGCAATTCTGAAATTTTTTGCTTTTTCCTGCTAATCCTAGCATGATAAAGAAGATTCAAAGAGAGTGAGATGCCAGCTCCTTTCATTCAGTCAGTAGCTTCAAACATTTCTGGTATATGAAAAACATGTTTTTCAATGGCAAAAATCAATGAATATTGTAAATGCACAAACAGTAATATCTCCACATTGCAAGGTGCAATTCTGAAATTTTTTGCTTTTTCCTGCTAATCCTAGCATGATAAAGAAGATTCAAAGAGAGTGAGATGCCAGCTCCTTTCATTCAGTCAGTAGCTTTAAACATTTCTGGACGTTTTTCAATGGCAAAAATCAATGAATATTGTAAATGCACAAACAGTAATATCTCCACATTGCAAGGTGCAATTCTGAAATTTTTTGCTTTTTCCTGTTAATCCTAGCATGATAAAGAAGATTCAAAGAGAGTGAGATGCCAGCTCCTTTCATTCAGTCAGTAGCTTCAAACATTTCTGGTATATGAAAAACATGTTTTTCAATGGCAAAAATCAATGAATATTGTAAATGCACAAACAGTAATATCTCCACATTGCAAGGTGCAATTCTGAAATTTTTTGCTTTTTCCTGCTAATCCTAGCATGATAAAGAAGATTCAAAGAGAGTGAGATGCCAGCTCCTTTCATTTAGTCAGTAGCTTCAAACATTTCTGGACGTTTTTCAATGGCAAAAATCAATGAATATTGTAAATGCACAAACAGTAATATCTCCACATTGCAAGGTGCAATTCTGAAATTTTTTGCTTTTTCCTGCTAATCCTAGCATGATAAAGAAGATTCAAAGAGAGTGAGATGCCAGCTCCTTTCATTCAGTCAGTAGCTTTAAACATTTCTGGACGTTTTTCAATGGCAAAAATCAATGAATATTGTAAATGCACAAACAGTAATATCTCCACATTGCAAGGTGCAATTCTGAAATTTTTTGCTTTTTCCTGCTAATCCTAGCATGATAAAGAAGATTCAAAGAGAGTGAGATGCCAGCTCCTTTCATTCAGTCAGTAGCTTCAAACATTTCTGGTATATGAAAAACATGTTTTTCAATGGCAAAAATCAATGAATATTGTAAATGCACAAACAGTAATATCTCCACATTGCAAGGTGCAATTCTGAAATTTTTTGCTTTTTCCTGCTAATCCTAGCATGATAAAGAAGATTCAAAGAGAGTGAGATGCCAGCTCCTTTCATTCAGTCAGTAGCTTCAAACATTTCTGGACGTTTTTCAATGGCAAAAATCAATGAATATTGTAAATGCACAAACAGTAATATCTCCACATTGCAAGGTGCAATTCTGAAATTTTTTGCTTTTTCCTGTTAATCCTAGCATGATAAAGAAGATTCAAAGAGAGTGAGATGCCAGCTCCTTTCATTCAGTCAGTAGCTTCAAACATTTCTGGTATATGAAAAACATGTTTTTCAATGGCAAAAATCAATGAATATTGTAAATGCACAAACAGTAATATCTCCACATTGCAAGGTGCAATTCTGAAATTTTTTGCTTTTTCCTGTTAATCCTAGCATGATAAAGAAGATTCAAAGAGAGTGAGATGCCAGCTCCTTTCATTCAGTCAGTAGCTTCAAACATTTCTGGACGTTTTTCAATGGCAAAAATCAATGAATATTGTAAATGCACAAACAGTAATATCTCCACATTGCAAGGTGCAATTCTGAAATTTTTTGCTTTTTCCTGCTAATCCTAGCATGATAAAGAAGATTCAAAGAGAGTGAGATGCCAGCTCCTTTCATTCAGTCAGTAGCTTCAAACATTTCTGGTATATGAAAAACATGTTTTTCAATGGCAAAAATCAATGAATATTGTAAATGCACAAACAGTAATATCTCCACATTGCAAGGTGCAATTCTGAAATTTTTTGCTTTTTCCTGCTAATCCTAGCATGATAAAGAAGATTCAAAGAGAGTGAGATGCCAGCTCCTTTCATTCAGTCAGTAGCTTCAAACAATTCTGGTATATGAAAAACATGTTTTTCAATGGCAAAAATCAATGAATATTGTAAATGCACAAACAGTAATATCTCCACATTGCAAGGTGCAATTCTGAAATTTTTTGCTTTTTCCTGTTAATCCTAGCATGATAAAGAAGATTCAGAGAGTGAGATGCCAAGCTCCTTTCATTCAGTCAGTAGCTTCAAACATTTCTGGTATATGAAAAACATGTTTTTCAATGGCAAAAATCAATGAATATTGTAAATGCACAAACAGTAATATCTCCACATTGCAAGGTGCAATTCTGAAATTTTTTGCTTTTTCCTGTTAATCCTAGCATGATAAAGAAGATTCAAAGAGAGTGAGATGCCAGCTCCTTTCATTCAGTCAGTAGCTTCAAACATTTCTGGTATATGAAAAACATGTTTTTCAATGGCAAAAATCAATGAATATTGTAAATGCACAAACAGTAATATCTCCACATTGCAAGGTGCAATTCTGAAATTTTTTGCTTTTTCCTGTTAATCCTAGCATGATAAAGAAGATTCAAAGAGAGTGAGATGCCAGCTCCTTTCATTCAGTCAGTAGCTTCAAACATTTCTGGTATATGAAAAACATGTTTTTCAATGGCAAAAAATCAATGAATATTGTAAATGCACAAACAGTAATATCTCCACATTGCAAGGTGCAATTCTGAAATTTTTTGCTTTTTCCTGCTAATCCTAGCATGATAAAGAAGATTCAAAGAGAGTGAGATGCCAGCTCCTTTCATTCAGTCAGTAGCTTCAAACATTTCTGGTATATGAAAAACATGTTTTTCAATGGCAAAAATCAATGAATATTGTAAATGCACAAACAGTAATATCTCCACATTGCAAGGTGCAATTCTGAAATTTTTTGCTTTTTCCTGCTAATCCTAGCATGATAAAGAAGATTCAAAGAGAGTGAGATGCCAGCTCCTTTCATTCAGTCAGTAGCTTCAAACATTTCTGGACGTTTTTCAATGGCAAAAATCAATGAATATTGTAAATGCACAAACAGTAATGTCTCCACATTGCAAGGTGCAATTCTGAGATTTTTTGCTTTTTCCTGCTAATCCTAGCATGATAAAGAAGATTCAAAGAGAGTGAGATGCCAGCTCCTTTCATTCAGTCAGTAGCTTCAAACATTTCTGTACGTTTTTCAATGGCAAAAATCAATGAATATTGTAAATGCACAAACAGTAATATCTCCACATTGCAAGGTGCAATTCTGAAATTTTTTGCTTTTTCATGCTAATCCTAGCATGATAAAGAAGATTCAAAGAGAGTGAGATGCCAGCTCCTTTCATTCAGTCAGTAGCTTCAAGCATTTCTGGTATATGAAAAACATGTTTTTCAATGGCAAAAATCAATGAATATTGTAAATGCACAAACAGTAATATCTCCACATTGCGAGGTGCAATTCTGAAATTTTTTGCTTTTTCCTGCTAATCCTAGCATGATAAAGAAGATTCAAAGAGAGTGAGATGCCAGCTCCTTTCATTCAATCAGTAGCTTCAAACATTTCTGGACGTTTTTCAATGGCAAAAATCAATGAATATTGTAAATGCACAAACAGTAATATCTCCACATTGCAAGGTGCAATTCTGAAATTTTTTGCTTTTTCCTGTTAATCCTAGCATGATAAAGAAGATTCAAAGAGAGTGAGATGCCAGCTCCTTTCATTCAGTCAGTAGCTTCAAACATTTCTGGTATATGAAAAACATGTTTTTCAATGGCAAAAATCAATGAATATTGTAAATGCACAAACAGTAATATCTCCACATTGCAAGGTGCAATTCTGAAATTTTTTGCTTTTTCCTGTTAATCCTAGCATGATAAAGAAGATTCAAAGAGAGTGAGATGCCAGCTCCTTTCATTCAGTCAGTAGCTTCAAACATTTCTGGTATATGAAAAACATGTTTTTCAATGGCAAAAATCAATGAATATTGTAAATGCACAAACAGTAATATCTCCACATTGCAAGGTGCAATTCTGAAATTTTTTGCTTTTTCCTGCTAATCCTAGCATGATAAAGAAGATTCAAAGAGAGTGAGGTGCCAGCTCCTTTCATTCAGTCAGTAGCTTCAAACATTTCTGGTATATGAAAAACATGTTTTTCAATGGCAAAAATCAATGAATATTGTAAATGCACAAACAGTAATATCTCCACATTGCAAGGTGCAATTCTGAAATTTTTTGCTTTTTCCTGTTAATCCTAGCATGATAAAGAAGATTCAAAGAGAGTGAGATGCCAGCTCCTTTCATTCAGTCAGTAGCTTCAAACATTTCTGGACGTTTTTCAATGGCAAAAATCAATGAATATTGTAAATGCACAAACAGTAATATCTCCACATTGCAAGGTGCAATTCTGAAATTTTTTGCTTTTTCCTGCTAATCCTAGCATGATAAAGAAGATTCAAAGAGAGTGAGATGCCAGCTCCTTTCATTCAGTCAGTAGCTTCAAACATTTCTGGTATATGAAAAACATGTTTTTCAATGGCAAAAATCAATGAATATTGTAAATGCACAAACAGTAATATCTCCACATTGCAAGGTGCAATTCTGAAATTTTTTGCTTTTTCCTGCTAATCCTAGCATGATAAAGAAGATTCAAAGAGAGTGAGATGCCAGCTCCTTTCATTCAGTCAGTAGCTTCAAACATTTCTGGACGTTTTTCAATGGCAAAAATCAATGAATATTGTAAATGCACAAACAGTAATATCTCCACATTGCAAGGTGCAATTCTGAAATTTTTTGCTTTTTCCTGTTAATCCTAGCATGATAAAGAAGATTCAAAGAGAGTGAGATGCCAGCTCCTTTCATTCAGTCAGTAGCTTCAAACATTTCTGGTATATGAAAAACATGTTTTTCAATGGCAAAAATCAATGAATATTGTAAATGCACAAACAGTAATATCTCCACATTGCAAGGTGCAATTCTGAAATTTTTTGCTTTTTCCTGTTAATCCTAGCATGATAAAGAAGATTCAAAGAGAGTGAGATGCCAGCTCCTTTCATTCAGTCAGTAGCTTCAAACATTTCTGGTATATGAAAAACATGTTTTTCAATGGCAAAAATCAATGAATATTGTAAATGCACAAACAGTAATATCTCCACATTGCAAGGTGCAATTCTGAAATTTTTTGCTTTTTCCTGCTAATCCTAGCATGATAAAGAAGATTCAAAGAGAGTGAGATGCCAGCTCCTTTCATTCAGTCAGTAGCTTCAAACAATTCTGGTATATGAAAAACATGTTTTTCAATGGCAAAAATCAATGAATATTGTAAATGCACAAACAGTAATATCTCCACATTGCAAGGTGCAATTCTGAAATTTTTTGCTTTTTCCTGTTAATCCTAGCATGATAAAGAAGATTCAGAGAGTGAGATGCCAAGCTCCTTTCATTCAGTCAGTAGCTTCAAACATTTCTGGTATATGAAAAACATGTTTTTCAATGGCAAAAATCAATGAATATTGTAAATGCACAAACAGTAATATCTCCACATTGCAAGGTGCAATTCTGAAATTTTTTGCTTTTTCCTGTTAATCCTAGCATGATAAAGAAGATTCAAAGAGAGTGAGATGCCAGCTCCTTTCATTCAGTCAGTAGCTTCAAACATTTCTGGTATATGAAAAACATGTTTTTCAATGGCAAAAATCAATGAATATTGTAAATGCACAAACAGTAATATCTCCACATTGCAAGGTGCAATTCTGAAATTTTTTGCTTTTTCCTGTTAATCCTAGCATGATAAAGAAGATTCAAAGAGAGTGAGATGCCAGCTCCTTTCATTCAGTCAGTAGCTTCAAACATTTCTGGTATATGAAAAACATGTTTTTCAATGGCAAAAAATCAATGAATATTGTAAATGCACAAACAGTAATATCTCCACATTGCAAGGTGCAATTCTGAAATTTTTTGCTTTTTCCTGCTAATCCTAGCATGATAAAGAAGATTCAAAGAGAGTGAGATGCCAGCTCCTTTCATTCAGTCAGTAGCTTCAAACATTTCTGGACGTTTTTCAATGGCAAAAATCAATGAATATTGTAAATGCACAAACAGTAATGTCTCCACATTGCAAGGTGCAATTCTGAGATTTTTTGCTTTTTCCTGCTAATCCTAGCATGATAAAGAAGATTCAAAGAGAGTGAGATGCCAGCTCCTTTCATTCAATCAGTAGCTTAAAACATTTCTGGACGTTTTTCAATGGCAAAAATCAATGAATATTGTAAATGCACAAACAGTAATATCTCCACATTGCAAGGTGCAATTCTGAAATTTTTTGCTTTTTCCTGTTAATCCTAGCATGATAAAGAAGATTCAAAGAGAGTGAGATGCCAGCTCCTTTCATTCAGTCAGTAGCTTCAAACATTTCTGGTATATGAAAAACATGTTTTTCAATGGCAAAAATCAATGAATATTGTAAATGCACAAACAGTAATATCTCCACATTGCAAGGTGCAATTCTGAAATTTTTTGCTTTTTCCTGTTAATCCTAGCATGATAAAGAAGATTCAAAGAGAGTGAGATGCCAGCTCCTTTCATTCAGTCAGTAGCTTCAAACATTTCTGGTATATGAAAAACATGTTTTTCAATGGCAAAAATCAATGAATATTGTAAATGCACAAACAGTAATATCTCCACATTGCAAGGTGCAATTCTAAAATTTTTTGCTTTTTCCTGCTAATCCTAGCATGATAAAGAAGATTCAAAGAGAGTGAGGTGCCAGCTCCTTTCATTCAGTCAGTAGCTTCAAACATTTCTGGTATATGAAAAACATGTTTTTCAATGGCAAAAATCAATGAATATTGTAAATGCACAAACAGTAATATCTCCACATTGCAAGGTGCAATTCTGAAATTTTTTGCTTTTTCCTGCTAATCCTAGCATGATAAAGAAGATTCAAAGAGAGTGAGATGCCAGCTCCTTTCATTCAGTCAGTAGCTTCAAACATTTCTGGACGTTTTTCAATGGCAAAAATCAATGAATATTGTAAATGCACAAACAGTAATATCTCCACATTGCAAGGTGCAATTCTGAAATTTTTTGCTTTTTCCTGCTAATCCTAGCATGATAAAGAAGATTCAAAGAGAGTGAGATGCCAGCTCCTTTCATTCAGTCAGTAGCTTCAAACATTTCTGGTATATGAAAAACATGTTTTTCAATGGCAAAAATCAATGAATATTGTAAATGCACAAACAGTAATATCTCCACATTGCAAGGTGCAATTCTGAAATTTTTTGCTTTTTCCTGTTAATCCTAGCATGATAAAGAAAATTCAAAGAGAGTGAGATGCCAGCTCCTTTCATTCAGTCAGTAGCTTCAAACATTTCTGGACGTTTTTCAATGGCAAAAATCAATGAATATTGTAAATGCACAAACAGTAATATCTCCACATTGCAAGGTGCAATTCTGAAATTTTTTGCTTTTTCCTGTTAATCCTAGCATGATAAAGAAGATTCAAAGAGAGTGAGATGCCAGCTCCTTTCATTCAGTCAGTAGCTTCAAACATTTCTGGTATATGAAAAACATGTTTTTCAATGGCAAAAATCAATGAATATTGTAAATGCACAAACAGTAATATCTCCACATTGCAAGGTGCAATTCTGAAATTTTTTGCTTTTTCCTGTTAATCCTAGCATGATAAAGAAGATTCAAAGAGAGTGAGATGCCAGCTCCTTTCATTCAGTCAGTAGCTTCAAACATTTCTGGTATATGAAAAACATGTTTTTCAATGGCAAAAATCAATGAATATTGTAAATGCACAAACAGTAATATCTCCACATTGCAAGGTGCAATTCTGAAATATTTTGCTTTTTCCTGCTAATCCTAGCATGATAAAGAAGATTCAAAGAGAGTGAGATGCCAGCTCCTTTCATTCAGTCAGTAGCTTCAAACATTTCTGGTATATGAAAAACGTGTTTTTCAATGGCAAAAATCAATGAATATTGTAAATGCACAAACAGTAATATCTCCACATTGCAAGGTGCAATTCTGAATTTTTTTGCTTTTTCCTGCTAATCCTAGCATGATAAAGAAGATTCAAAGAGAGTGAGATGCCAGCTCCTTTCATTCAGTCAGTAGCTTCAAACATTTCTGGACGTTTTTCAATGGCAAAAATCAATGAATATTGTAAATGCACAAACAGTAATATCTCCACATTGCAAGGTGCAATTCTGAAATTTTTTGCTTTTTCCTGCTAATCCTAGCATGATAAAGAAGATTCAAAGAGAGTGAGATGCCAGCTCCTTTCATTCAGTCAGTAGCTTCAAACATTTCTGGTATATGAAAAACATGTTTTTCAATGGCAAAAATCAATGAATATTGTAAATGCACAAACAGTAATATCTCCACATTGCAAGGTGCAATTCTGAAATTTTTTGCTTTTTCCTGTTAATCCTAGCATGATAAAGAAGATTCAAAGAGAGTGAGATGCCAGCTCCTTTCATTCAGTCAGTAGCTTCAAACATTTCTGGACGTTTTTCAATGGCAAAAATCAATGAATATTGTAAATGCACAAACAGTAATATCTCCACATTGCAAGGTGCAATTCTGAAATTTTTTGCTTTTTCCTGTTAATCCTAGCATGATAAAGAAGATTCAAAGAGAGTGAGATGCCAGCTCCTTTCATTCAGTCAGTAGCTTCAAACATTTCTGGTATATGAAAAACATGTTTTTCAATGGCAAAAATCAATGAATATTGTAAATGCACAAACAGTAATATCTCCACATTGCAAGGTGCAATTCTGAAATATTTTGCTTTTTCCTGCTAATCCTAGCATGATAAAGAAGATTCAAAGAGAGTGAGATGCCAGCTCCTTTCATTCAGTCAGTAGCTTCAAACATTTCTGGTATATGAAAAACATGTTTTTCAATGGCAAAAATCAATGAATATTGTAAATGCACAAACAGTAATATCTCCACATTGCAAGGTGCAATTCTGAAATTTTTTGCTTTTTCCTGCTAATCCTAGCATGATAAAGAAGATTCAAAGAGAGTGAGATGCCAGCTCCTTTCATTCAGTCAGTAGCTTCAAACATTTCTGGACGTTTTTCAATGGCAAAAATCAATGAATATTGTAAATGCACAAACAGTAATCTCTCCACATTGCAAGGTGCAATTCTGAAATTTTTTGCTTTTTCCTGCTAATCCTAGCATGATAAAGAAGATTCAAAGAGAGTGAGATGCCAGCTCCTTTCATTCAGTCAGTAGCTTCAAACATTTCTGGTATATGAAAAACATGTTTTTCAATGGCAAAAATCAATGAATATTGTAAATGCACAAACAGTAATATCTCCACATTGCAAGGTGCAATTCTGAAATTTTTTGCTTTTTCCTGTTAATCCTAGCATGATAAAGAAGATTCAAAGAGAGTGAGATGCCAGCTCCTTTCATTCAGTCAGTAGCTTCAAACATTTCTGGTATATGAAAAACATGTTTTTCAATGGCAAAAATCAATGAATATTGTAAATGCACAAACAGTAATATCTCCACATTGCAAAGTGCAATTCTGAATTTTTTTGCTTTTTCCTGTTAATCCTAGCATGATAAAGAAGATTCAAAGAGAGTGAGATGCCAGCTCCTTTCATTCAGTCAGTATCTTCAAACATTTCTGGTATATGAAAAACATGTTTTTCAATGTCAAAAATCAATGAATATTGTAAATGCACAAACAGTAATATCTCCACATTGCAAGGTGCAATTCTGAAATTTTTTGCTTTTTCCTGCTAATCCTAGCATGATAAAGAAGATTCAAAGAGAGTGAGATGCCAGCTCCTTTCATTCAGTCAGTAGCTTCAAACATTTCTGGTATATGAAAAACATGTTTTTCAATGGCAAAAATCAATGAATATTGTAAATGCACAAACAGTAATATCTCCACATTGCAAGGTGCAATTCTGAAATTTTTTGCTTTTTCCTGCTAATCCTAGCATGATAAAGAAGATTCAAAGAGAGTGAGATGCCAGCTCCTTTCATTCAGTCAGTAGCTTCAAACATTTCTGGACGTTTTTCAATGGCAAAAATCAATGAATATTGTAAATGCACAAACAGTAATATCTCCACATTGCAAGGTGCAATTCTGAAATTTTTTGCTTTTTCCTGCTAATCCTAGCATGATAAAGAAGATTCAAAGAGAGTGAGATGCCAGCTCCGTTCATTCAGTCAGTAGCTTCAAACATTTCTGGTATATGAAAAACATGTTTTTCAATGGCAAAAATCAATGAATATTGTAAATGCACAAACAGTAATATCTCCACATTGCAAGGTGCAATTCTGAAATTTTTTGCTTTTTCCTGTTAATCCTAGCATGATAAAGAAGATTCAAAGAGAGTGAGATGCCAGCTCCTTTCATTCAGTCAGTAGCTTCAAACATTTCTGGTATATGAAAAACATGTTTTTCAATGGCAAAAATCAATGAATATTGTAAATGCACAAACAGTAATATCTCCACATTGCAAGGTGCAATTCTGAAATTTTTTGCTTTTTCCTGTTAATCCTAGCATGATAAAGAAGATTCAAAGAGAGTGAGATGCCAGCTCCTTTCATTCAGTCAGTAGCTTCAAACATTTCTGGTATATGAAAAACATGTTTTTCAATGGCAAAAATCAATGAATATTGTAAATGCACAAACAGTAATATCTCCACATTGCAAGGTGCAATTCTGAAATTCTTTGCTTTTTCCTGCTAATCCTAGCATGATAAAGAAGATTCAAAGAGAGTGAGATGCCAGCTCCTTTCATTCAGTCAGTAGCTTCAAACATTTCTGGACGTTTTTCAATGGCAAAAATCAATGAATATTGTAAATGCACAAACAGTAATATCTCCACATTGCAAGGTGCAATTCTGAAATTTTTTTTGCTTTTTCCTGTTAATCCTAGCATGATAAAGAAGATTCAAAGAGAGTGAGATGCCAGCTCCTTTCATTCAGTCAGTAGCTTCAAACATTTCTGGTATATGAAAAACATGTTTTTCAATGGCAAAAATCAATGAATATTGTAAATGCACAAACAGTAATATCTCCACATTGCAAGGTGCAATTCTGAAATTTTTTGCTTTTTCCTGCTAATCCTAGCATGATAAAGAAGATTCAAAGAGAGTGAGATGCCAGCTCCTTTCATTCAGTCAGTAGCTTCAAACATTTCTGGACGTTTTTCAATGGCAAAAATCAATGAATATTGTAAATGCACAAACAGTAATATCTCCACATTGCAAGGTGCAATTCTGAAATTTTTTGCTTTTTCCTGTTAATCCTAGCATGATAAAGAAGATTCAAAGAGAGTGAGATGCCAGTTCCTTTCATTCAGTCAGTAGCTTCAAACATTTCTGGTATATGAAAAACATGTTTTTCAAGGGCAAAAATCAATGAATATTGTAAATGCACAAACAGTAATATCTCCACATTGCAAGGTGCAATTCTGAAATTTTTTGCTTTTTCCTGCTAATCCTAGCATGATAAAGAAGATTCAAAGAGAGTGAGATGCCAGCTCCTTTCATTCAGTCAGTAGCTTCAAACATTTCTGGTGTATGAAAAACATGTTTTTCAATGGCAAAAATCAATGAATATTGTAAATGCACTAACAGTAATATCTCCACATTGCAAGGTGCAATTCTGAATTTTTTTGCTTTTTCCTGCTAATCCTAGCATGATAAATAAGATTCAAAGAGTGAGATGCCAGCTCCTTTCATTCAGTCAGTAGCTTCAAACATTTCTGGACGTTTTTCAATGGCAAAAATCAATGAATATTGTAAATGCACAAACAGTAATATCTTCACAATGCAAGGTGCAATTCTGAATTTTTTTGCTTTTTCCTGCTAATCCTAGCATGATAAAGAAGATTCAAAGAGAGTGAGATGCCAGCTCCTTTCATTCAGTCAGTAGCTTCAAACATTTCTCGATGCTTTTCAATGGCAAAAATCAATGAATATTGTAAATGCACAAACAGAAATATCTCCACATTGCAGGGTGCAATTCTGAAATTTTTTGCTTTTTCCTGCTAATCCTAGCATGATAAAGAAGATTCAAAGAGAGTGAGATGCCAGCTCCTTTCATTCAGTCAGTAGATTCAAACATTTCTGGTATATGAATAACATGATGTTTTTCAATGGCAAAAATCAATGAATATTGTAAATGCACACAGTAATATCTCCACATTGCAAGGTGCAATTCTGAAATTTTTTGCTTTTTCCTGCTAATCCTAGCATGATAAAGAAGATTCAAAGAGAGTGAGATGCCAGCTACTTTCATTCAGTCAGTAGCTTCAAACATTTCTGGACGTTTTTCAATTGCAAAAATCAATGAATATTGTAAATGCACAAACAGTAATAACTCCACATTGCAAGGTGCAATTCTGAAATTTTTTGCTTTTTCCTGCTAATCCTAGCATGATAAAGAAGATTCAAAGAGAGTAAGATGCCAGCTCCTTTCATTCAGTCAGTAGCTTCAAACATTTCTGGACGTTTTTCAATGGCAAAAATCAATGAATATTGTAAATGCACAAACAGTAATATCTCCACATTGCAAGGTGCAATTCGGAAATTTTTTGCTTTTTCCTGCTAATCCTAGCATGATAAAGAAGATTCAAAGAGAGTGAGATGCCAGCTCCTTTCATTCAGTCAGTAGCTTCAAACATTTCTGGATGCTTTTCAATGGCAAAAATCAATGAATATTGTAAATGCACACAGTAATATCTCCACATTGCAGGGTGCAATTCTGAAATTTTTTGCTTTTTCCTGCTAATCCTAGCATGATAAAGAAGATTTAAAGAGAGTGAGATGCCAGCTCCTTTCATTCAGTCAGTAGATTCAAACATTTCTGGTATATGAATAACATGATGTTTTTCAATGGCAAAAATCAATGAATATTGTAAATGCACAAACAGTAATATCTCCACATTGCAAGGTGCAATTCTGAAATTTTTTGCTTTTTCCTGTTAATCCTAGCATGATAAAGAAGATTCAAAGAGAGTGAGATGCCAGCTCCTTTCATTCAGTCAGTAGCTTCAAACATTTCTGGTATATGAAAAACATGTTTTTCAATGGCAAAAATCAATGAATATTGTAAATGCACAAACAGTAATATCTCCACATTGCAAGGTGCAATTCTGAAATTCTTTGCTTTTTCCTGCTAATCCTAGCATGATAAAGAAGATTCAAAGAGAGTGAGATGCCAGCTCCTTTCATTCAGTCAGTAGCTTCAAACATTTCTGGTATATGAAAAACATGTTTTTCAATGGCAAAAATCAATGAATATTGTAAATGCACAAACAGTAATATCTCCACATTGCAAGGTGCAATTCTGAAATTTTTTGCTTTTTCCTGCTAATCCTAGCATGATAAAGAAGATTCAAAGAGAGTGAGATGCCAGCTCCTTTCATTCAGTCAGTAGCTTCAAACATTTCTGGACGTTTTTCAATGGCAAAAATCAATGAATATTGTAAATGCACAAACAGTAATATCTCCACATTGCAAGGTGCAATTCTGAAATTTTTTGCTTTTTCCTGCTAATCCTAGCATGGTAAAGAAGATTCAAAGAGAGTGAGATGCCAGCTCCTTTCATTCAGTCAGTAGCTTCAAACATTTCTGGTATATGAAAAACATGTTTTTCAATGGCAAAAATCAATGAATATTGTAAATGCACAAACAGTAATATCTCCACATTGCAAGGTGCAATTCTGAAATTTTTTGCTTTTTCCTGCTAATCCTAGCATGATAAAGAAGATTCAAAGAGAGTGAGATGCCAGCTCCTTTCATTCAGTCAGTAGCTTCAAACATTTCTGGACGTTTTTCAATGGCAAAAATCAATGAATATTGTAAATGCACAAACAGTAATATCTCCACATTGCAAGGTGCAATTCTGAAATTTTTTGCTTTTTCCTGTTAATCCTAGCATGATAAAGAAGATTCAAAGAGAGTGAGATGCCAGTTCCTTTCATTCAGTCAGTAGCTTCAAACATTTCTGGTATATGAAAAACATGTTTTTCAAGGGCAAAAATCAATGAATATTGTAAATGCACAAACAGTAATATCTCCACATTGCAAGGTGCAATTCTGAAATTTTTTGCTTTTTCCTGCTAATCCTAGCATGATAAAGAAGATTCAAAGAGAGTGAGATGCCAGCTCCTTTCATTCAGTCAGTAGCTTCAAACATTTCTGGTATATGAAAAACATGTTTTTCAATGGCAAAAATCAAGGAATATTGTAAATGCACTAACAGTAATATCTCCACATTGCAAGGTGAAATTCTGAATTTTTTTGCTTTTTCCTGCTAATCCTAGCATGATAAAGAAGATTCAAAGAGTGAGATGCCAGCTCCTTTCATTCAGTCAGTAGCTTCAAACATTTCTGGACGTTTTTCAATGGCAAAAATCAATGAATATTGTAAATGCACAAACAGTAATATCTCCACATTGCAAGGTGCAATTCTGAATTTTTTTGCTTTTTCCTGCTAATCCTAGCATGATAAAGAAGATTCAAAGAGAGTGAGATGCCAGCTCCTTTCATTCAGTCAGTAGCTTCAAACATTTCTGGATGCTTTTCAATGGCAAAAATCAATGAATATTGTAAATGCACAAACAGAAATATCTCCACATTGCAGGGTGCAATTCTGAAATTTTTTGCTTTTTCCTGCTAATCCTAGCATGATAAAGAAGATTCAAAGAGAGTGAGATGCCAGCTCCTTTCATTCAGTCAGTAGATTCAAACATTTCTGGTATATGAATAACATGATGTTTTTCAATGGCAAAAATCAATGAATATTGTAAATGCACACAGTAATATCTCCACATTGCAAGGTGCAATTCTGAAATTTTTTGCTTTTTCCTGCTAATCCTAGCATGATAAAGAAGATTCAAAGAGAGTGAGATGCCAGCTACTTTCATTCAGTCAGTAGCTTCAAACATTTCTGGACGTTTTTCAATGGCAAAAATCAATGAATATTGTAAATGCACAAACAGTAATAACTCCACATTGCAAGGTGCAATTCTGAAATTTTTTGCTTTTTCCTGCTAATCCTAGCATGATAAAGAAGATTCAAAGAGAGTAAGATGCCAGCTCCTTTCATTCAGTCAGTAGCTTCAAACATTTCTGGACGTTTTTCAATGGCAAAAATCAATGAATATTGTAAATGCACAAACAGTAATATCTCCACATTGCAAGGTGCAATTCTGAAATTTTTTGCTTTTTCCTGCTAATCCTAGCATGATAAAGAAGATTCAAAGAGAGTGAGATGCCAGCTCCTTTCATTCAGTCAGTAGCTTCAAACATTTCTGGATGCTTTTCAATGGCAAAAATCAATGAATATTGTAAATGCACAAACAGTAATATCTCCACATTGCAGGGTGCAATTCTGAAATTTTTTGCTTTTTCCTGCTAATCCTAGCATGATAAAGAAGATTCAAAGAGAGTGAGATGCCAGCTCCTTTCATTCAGTCAGTAGATTCAAACATTTCTGGTATATGAATAACATGATGTTTTTCAATGGCAAAAATCAATGAATATTGTAAATGCACAAACAGTAATATCTCCACATTGCAAGGTGCAATTCTGACATTTTTTGCTTTTTCCTGCTAATCCTAGCATGATAAAGAAGATTCAAAGAGAGTGAGATGCCAGCTCCTTTCATTCAGTCAGTAGCTTCAAACATTTCTGGACGCTTTTCAATGGCAAAAATCAATGAATATTGTAAATGCACAAACAGTAATAACTCCACATTGCAAGGTGCAATTCTGAAATTTTTTGCTTTTTCCTGCTAATCCTAGCATGATAAAGAAGATTCAAAGAGAGTAAGATGCCAGCTCCTTTCATTCAGTCAGTAGCTTCAAACATTTCTGGACGTTTTTCAATGGCAAAAATCAATGAATATTGTAAATGCACAAACAGTAATATCTCCACATTGCAAGGTGCAATTCTGAAATTTTTTGCTTTTTCCTGCTAATCCTAGCATGATAAAGAAGATTCAAAGAGAGTGAGATGCCAGTTCCTTTCATTCAGTCAGTAGCTTCAAACATTTCTGGATGCTTTTCAATGGCAAAAATCAATGAATATTGTAATTGCACAAACAGTAATATCTCCACATTGCAGGGTGCAATTCTGAAATTTTTTGCTTTTTCCTGCTAATCCTAGCATGATAAAGAAGATTCAAAGAGAGTGAGATGCCAGCTCCTTTCATTCAGTCAGTAGATTCAAACATTTCTGGTATATGAATAACATGATGTTTTTCAATGGCAAAAATCAATGAATATTGTAAATGCACAAACAGTAATATCTCCACATTGCAAGGTGCAATTCTGACATTTTTTGCTTTTTCCTGCTAATCCTAGCATGATAAAGAAGATTCAAAGAGAGTGAGATGCCAGCTCCTTTCATTCAGTCAGTAGCTTCAAACATTTCTGGACGCTTTTCAATGGCAAAAATCAATGAATATTGTAAATGCACAAACAGTAATAACTCCACATTGCAAGGTGCAATTCTGAAATTTTTTGCTTTTTCCTGCTAATCCTAGCATGATAAAGAAGATTCAAAGAGAGTGAGATGCCAGCTCCTTTCATTCAGTCAGTAGCTTCAAACATTTCTGGACGTTTTTCAATGGCAAAAATCAATGAATATTGTAAATGCACAAACAGTAATATCTCCACATTGCAAGGTGCAATTCTGAAATTTTTTTCTTTTTCCTGCTAATC
Source organism: Phyllobates terribilis (assembly GCF_046119375.1). Taxonomy (NCBI): domain Eukaryota; kingdom Metazoa; phylum Chordata; class Amphibia; order Anura; family Dendrobatidae; genus Phyllobates; species Phyllobates terribilis. The sequence goes on along the minus strand of NW_027364225.1, from coordinate 231,039 downwards.
CTAGCATGATAAAGAAGATTCAAAGAGAGTGAGATGCCAGCTCCTTTCATTCAGTCAGTAGCTTCAAACATTTCTGGACGTTTTTCAATGGCAAAAATCAATGAATATTGTAAATGCACAAACAGTAATATCTCCACATTGCAAGGTGCAATTCTGAAATTTTTTGCTTTTTCCTGCTAATCCTAGCATGATAAAGAAGATTCAAAGAGAGTGAGATGCCAGCTCCTTTCATTCAGTCAGTAGCTTCAAACATTTCTGGACGTTTTTCAATGGCAAAAATCAATGAATATTGTAAATGCACAAACAGTAATATCTCCACATTGCAAGGTGCAATTCTGAAATTTTTTGCTTTTTCCTGCTAATCCTAGCATTATAAAGAAGATTCAAAGAGAGTGAGATGCCAGCTCCTTTCATTCAGTCAGTAGCTTCAAACATTTCTGGTATATGAATAACATGATGTTTTTCAATGGCAAAAATCAATGAATATTGTAAATGCACAAACAGTAATATCTCCACATTGCAAGGTGCAATTCTGAAATTTTTTGCTTTTTCCTGCTAATCCTAGCATGATAAAGAAGATTCAAAGAGAGTGAGATGCCAGCTCCTTTCATTCAGTCAGTAGCTTCAAACATTTCTGGACGTTTTTCAATGGCAAAAATCAATGAATATTGTAAATGCACAAACAGTAATAACTCCACATTGCAAGGTGCAATTCTGAAATTTTTTGCTTTTTCCTGCTAATCCTAGCATGATAAAGAAGATTCAAAGAGAGTGAGATGCCAGCTCCTTTCATTCAGTCAGTAGCTTCAAACATTTCTGGACGTTTTTCAATGGCAAAAATCAATGAATATTGTAAATGCACAAACAATAATATCTCCACATTGCAAGGTGCAATTCTGAAATTTTTTGCTTTTTCCTGCTAATCCTAGCATGATAAAGAAGATTCAAAGAGAGTGAGATGCCAGCTCCTTTCATTCAGTCAGTAGCTTCAAACATTTCTGGTATATGAATAACATGATGTTTTTCAATGGCAAAAATCAATGAATATTGTAAATGCACTAACAGTAATATCTCCACATTGCAAGGTGCAATTCTGAATTTTTTTGCTTTTTCCTGCTAATCCTAGCATGATAAAGAAGATTCAAAGAGTGAGATGCCAGCTCCTTTCATTCAGTCAGTAGCTTCAAACATTTCTGGACGTTTTTCAATGGCAAAAATCAATGAATATTGCAAATGCACAAACAGTAATATCTCCACATTGCAAGGTGCAATTCTGAAATTTTTTGCTTTTTCCTGCTAATCCTAGCATGATAAAGAAGATTCAAAGAGAGTGAGATGCCAGCTCCTTTCATTCAGTCAGTAGCTTCAAACATTTCTGGATGCTTTTCAATGGCAAAAATCAATGAATATTGTAAATGCACAAACAGTAATATCTCCACATTGCAAGGTGCAATTCTGAAATTTTTTGCTTTTTCCTGCTAATCCTAGCATGATAAAGAAGATTCAAAGAGAGTGAGATGCCAGCTCCTTTCATTCAGTCAGTAGCTTCAAACATTTCTGGATGCTTTTCAATGGCAAAAATCAATGAATATTGTAAATGCACAAACAGTAATATCTCCACATTGCAGGGTGCAATTCTGAAATTTTTTGCTTTTTCCTGCTAATCCTAGCATGATAAAGAAGATTCAAAGAGAGTGAGATGCCAGCTCCTTTCATTCAGTCAGTAGATTCAAACATTTCTGGTATATGAATAACATGATGTTTTTCAATGGCAAAAATCAATGAATATTGTAAATGCACAAACAGTAATATCTCCACATTGCAAGGTGCAATTCTGAAATTTTTTGCTTTTTCCTGCTAATCCTAGCATGATAAAGAAGATTCAAAGAGAGTGAGATGCCAGCTCCTTTCATTCAGTCAGTAGCTTCAAACATTTCTGGACGTTTTTCAATGGCAAAAATCAATGAATATTGTAAATGCACAAACAGTAATATCTCCACATTGCAAGGTGCAATTCTGAAATTTTTTGCTTTTTCCTGCTAATCCTAGCATGATAAAGAAGATTCAAAGGGAGTGAGATGCCAGCTCCTTTCATTCAGTCAGTAGCTTCAAACATTTCTGGTATATGAATAACATGATGTTTTTCAATGGCAAAAATCAATGAATATTGTAAATGCACAAACAGTAATATCTCCACATTGCAAGGTACAATTCTGAAATTTTTTGCTTTTTCCTGCTAATCCTAGCATGATAAAGAAGATTCAAAGAGAGTGAGATGCCAACTCCTTTCATTCAGTCAGTAGCTTCAAACATTTCTGGACGTTTTTCAATGGCAAAAATCAATGAATATTGTAAATGCACAAACAGTAATAACTCCACATTGCAAGGTGCAATTCTGAAATGTTTTGCTTTTTCCTGCTAATCCTAGCATGATAAAGAAGATTCAAAGAGAGTGAGATGCCAGCTCCTTTCATTCAGTCAGTAGCTTCAAACATTTCTGGACGTTTTTCAATGGCTAAAATCAATGAATATTGTAAATGCACAAACAATAATATCTCCACATTGCAAGGTGCAATTCTGAAATTTTTTGCTTTTTCCTGCTAATCCTAGCATGATAAAGAAGATTCAAAGAGAGTGAGATGCCAGCTCCTTTCAATCAGTCAGTAGCTTCAAACATTTCTGGTATATGAATAACATGATGTTTTTCAATGGCAAAAATCAATGAATATTGTAAATGCACAAACAGTAATATCTCCACATTGCAGGTGCAATTCTGAATTTTTTTGCTTTTTCCTGCTAATCCTAGCATGATAAAGAAGATTCAAAGAGAGTGAGATGCCAGCTCCTTTCATTCAGTCAGTAGCTTCAAACATTTCTGGATGCTTTTCAATGGCAAAAATCAATGAATATTGTAAATGCACAAACAGTAATATCTCCACATTGCAGGGTGCAATTCTGAAATTTTTTGCTTTTTCCTGCTAATCCTAGCATGATAAAGAAGATTCAAAGAGAGTGAGATGCCAGCTCCTTTCATTCAGTCAGTAGCTTCAAACATTTCTGGTATATGAATAACATGATGTTTTTCAATGGCAATAATCAATGAATATTGTAAATGCACAAACAGTAATATCTCCACATTGCAAGGTGCAATTCTGAAATTTTTTGCTTTTTCCTGCTAATCCTAGCATGATAAAGAAGATTCAAAGAGAGTGAGATGCCAGCTCCTTTCATTCAGTCAGTAGCTTCAAACATTTCTGTACGTTTTTCAATGGCAAAAATCAATGAATATTGTAAATGCACAAACAGTAATATCTCCACATTGCAAGGTGCAATTCTGAAATTTTTTGCTTTTTCCTGCTAATCCTAGCATGATAAAGAAGATTCAAAGAGAGTGAGTTGCCAGCTCCTTTCATTCAGTCAGTAGCTTCAAACATTTCTGGACGTTTTTCAATGGCAAAAATCAATGAATATTGTAAATGCACAAACAGTAATATCTCCACATTGCAAGGTGCAATTCTGAAATTTTTTGCTTTTTCCTGCTAATCCTAGCATGATAAAGAAGATTCAAAGAGAGTGAGATGCAAGCTCCTTTCATTCAGTCAGTAGCTTCAAACATTTCTGGTATATGAATAACATGATGTTTTTCAATGGCAAAAATCAATGAATATTGTAAATGCACTAACAGTAATATCTCCACATTGCAAGGTGCAATTCTGAAATTTTTTGCTTTTTCCTGCTAATCCTAGCATGATAAAGAAGATTCAAAGAGAGTGAGATGCCAGCTCCTTTCATTCAGTCAGTAGCTTCAAACATTTCTGGACGCTTTTCAATGACAAAAATCAATGAATATTGTAAATGCACAAACAGTAATATCTCCACATTGCAAGGTGCAATTCTGAAATTTTTTGCTTTTTCCTGCTAATCCTAGCATGATAAAGAAGATTCAAAGAGAGTGAGATGCCAGCTCCTTTCATTCAGTCAGTAGCTTCAAACATTTCTGGACGCTTTTCAATGGCAAAAATCAATGAATATTGTAAATGCACAAACAGTAATATCTCCACATTGCAGGGTGCAATTCTGAAATTTTTTGCTTTTTCCTGCTAATCCTAGCATGATAAAGAAGATTCAAAGAGAGTGAGATGCCAGCTCCTTTCATTCAGTCAGTAGCTTTATCATGCTAAGAGGAGCAGGAAAAAGCAAAAAATTTCAGAATTGCACCTTGCAATGCGGAGAAATTACTGTTTGTGCATTTACAATATTCATTGATTTTTGCCATTGAAAAACGTCCAGAAATGATTGAAGCTACTGACTGAATGAAAGGAGCTGGCATCTCACTCTCTTTGAATCTTGTTTATCATGCTAAGAGGAGCAGGAAAAAGCAAAAAATTTCAGAATTGCACCTTGCAATGCGGAGAAATTACTGTGTGTGCATTACAATATTCATTGATTTTTGCCATTGAAAAACGTCCAGAAATGATTGAAGCTACTGACTGAACGAAAGGAGCTGGCATCTCACTCTCTTTGAATCTTCTTTATCATGCTGAGAGGAGCAGGAAAAAGCAAAAAATTTCAGAATTGCACCTTGCAATGCGGAGAAATTACTGTTTGTGCATTTACAATATTCATTGATTTTTGCCATTGAAAAACGTCCAGAAATGATTGAAGCTACTGACTGAATGAAAGGAGCTGGCATCTCACTCTCTTTGAATCTTCTTTATCATGCTAAGAGGAGCAGGAAAAAGCAAAAAATTTCAGAATTGCACCTTGCAATGCGGAGAAATTACTGTTTGTGCATTTACAATATTCATTGATTTTTGCCATTGAAAAACATCATGTTATTCATATACCAGAAATGTTTGAAGCTACTGACTGAATGAAAGGAGCTGACATCTCACTCTCTTTGAATCTTCTTTATCATGCTAAGAGGAGCAGGAAAAAGCAAAAAATTTCAGAATTGCACCTTGCAATGCGGAGAAATTACTGTTTGTGCATTTACAATATTCATTGATTTTTGCCATTGAAAAACGTCCAGAAATGATTGAAGCTACTGACTGAATGAAAGGAGCTGGCATCTCACTCTCTTTGAATCTTCTTTATCATGCTAAGAGGAGCAGGAAAAAGCAAAAAATTTCAGAATTGCACCTTGCAATGCGGAGAAATTACTGTTTGTGCATTTACAATATTCATTGATTTTTGCCATTGAAAAACATCATGTTATTCATATACGAGAAATGTTTGAAGCTACTGACTGAATGAAAGGAGCTGGCATCTCACTCTCTTTGAATCTTCTTTATCATGCTAAGAGGAGCAGGAAAAAGCAAAAAATTTCAGAATTGCACCTTGCAATGCGGAGAAATTACTGTTTGTGCATTTACAATATTCATTGATTTTTGCCATTGAAAAACATCATGTTATTCATAAAGCAGAAATGTTTGAAGCTACTGACTGAATGAAAGGAGCTGGCATCTCACTCTCTTTGAATCTTCTTTATCATGCTAAGAGGAGCAGGAAAAAGCAAAAAATTTCAGAATTGCACCTTGCAATGTGGAGAAATTACTGTTTGTGCATTTACAATATTCATTGATTTTTACCATTGAAAAACGTCCAGAAATGATTGAAGCTACTGACTGAATGAAAGTAGCTGGCATCTCACTCTCTTTGAATCTTCTTTATCATACTAAGAGGAGCAGGAAAAAGCAAAAAATTTCAGACTTGCACCTTGCAATGCGGAGAAATTACTGTTTGTGCATTTACAATATTCATTGATTTTTGCCATTGAAAAACATCATGTTATTCATATGCCAGAAATGTTTGAAGCTACTGACTGAATGAAAGGAGCTGGCATCTCACTCTCTTTGAATCTTCTTTATCATGCTAAGAGGAGCAGGAAAAAGCAAAAATTTCAGAATTGCACCTTGCAATGCGGAGAAATTACTGTTTGTGCATTTACAATATTCATTGATTTTTGCCATTGAAAAACGTCCAGAAATGATTGAAGCTACTGACTGAATGAAAGGAGCTGGCATCTCACTCTATTTGAATCTTCTTTATCATGCTAAGAGGAGCAGGAAAAAGCAAAAAATTTCAGAATTGCACCTTGCAATGCGGAGAAATTACTGTTTGTGCATTTACAATATTCATTGATTTTTGCCATTGAAAAACATCATGTTATTCATATACCAGAAATGTTTGAAGCTACTGACTGAATGAAAGGAGCTGGCATCTCACTCTCTTTGAATCTTCTTTATCATGCTAAGAGGAGCAGGAAAAAGCAAAAAATTTCAGAATTGCACCTTGCAATGCGGAGAAATTACTGTTTGTGCATTTACAATATTCATTGATTTTTGCCATTGAAAAACGTCCAGAAATGATTGAAGCTACTGACTGAATGAAAGGAGCTGGCATCTCACTCTCTTTGAATCTTGTTTATCATGCTAAGAGGAGCAGGAAAAAGCAAAAAATTTCAGAATTGCACCTTGCAATGCGGAGAAATTACTGTTTGTGCATTTACAATATTCATTGATTTTTGCCATTGAAAAACATCATGTTATTCATATACCAGAAATGATTGAAGCTACTGACTGAATGAAAGGAGCTGGCATCTCACTCTCTTTGAATCTTCTTTATCATGCTAAGAGGAGCAGGAAAAAGTAAAAAATTTCAGAATTGCACCTTGCAATGCGGAGAAATTACTGTTTGTGCATTTATAATATTCAATGATTTTTGCCATTGAAAAACGTCCAGAAATGATTGAAGCTACTGACTGAACGAAAGGAGCTGGCATCTCACTCTCTTTGAATCTTCTTTATCATGCTAAGAGGAGCAGGAAAAAGCAAAAAATTTCAGAATTGCACCTTGCAATGCGGAGAAATTACTGTTTGTGCATTTACAATATTCATTGATTTTTGCCATTGAAAAACGTCCAGAAATGATTGAAGCTACTGACTGAATGAAAGGAGCTGGCATCTCACTCTCTTTGAATCTTCTTTATCATGCTAAGAGGAGCAGGAAAAAGCAAAAAATTTCAGAATTGCACCTTGCAATGCGGAGAAATTACTGTTTGTGCATTTACAATATTCATTGATTTTTGCCTTTGAAAAACATCATGTTATTCATATACCAGAAATGTTTGAAGCTACTGACTGAATGAAAGGAGCTGACATCTCACGCTCTTTGAATCTTCTTTATCATGCTAAGAGGAGCAGGAAAAAGCAAAACATTTCAGAATTGCACCTTGCAATGCGGAGAAATTACTGTTTGTGCATTTACAATATTCATTGATTTTTGCCATTGAAAAACGTCCAGAAATGATTGAAGCTACTGACTGAATGAAAGGAGCTGGCATCTCACTCTCTTTGAATCTTCTTTATCATGCTAAGAGGAGCAGGAAAAAGCAAAAGATTTCAGAATTGCACCTTGCAATGCGGAGAAATTACTGTTTGTGCATTTACAATATTCATTGATTTTTGCCATTGAAAAACATCATGTTATTCATATACCAGAAATGTTTGAAGCTACTGACTGAATGAAAGGAGCTGGCATCTCACTCTCTTTGAATCTTCTTTATCATGCTAAGAGGAGCAGGAAAAAGCAAAAAATTTCAGAATTGCACCTTGCAATGCGGAGAAATTACTGTTTGTGCATTTACAATATTCATTGATTTTTGCCATTGAAAAACGTCCAGAAATGATTGAAGCTACTGACTGAATGAAAGGAGCTGGCATCTCACTCTCTTTGAATCTTCTTTATCATGTTAAGAGGAGCAGGAAAAAGCAAAAAATTTCAGAATTGCACCTTGCAATGCGGAGAAATTACTGTTTGTGCATTTACAATATTCATTGATTTTTGCCATTGAAAAACATCATGTTATTCATATACCAGAAATGTTTGAAGCTACTGACTGAATGAAAGGAGCTGGCATCTCACTCTCTTTGAATCTTCTTTATCATGCTAAGAGGAGCAGGAAAAAGCAAAAAATTTCAGAATTGCACCTTGCAATGCGGAGAAATTACTGTTTGTGCATTTACAATATTCATTGATTTTTGCCATTGAAAAACATCATGTTATTCATATACCAGAAATGTTTGAAGCTACTGACTGAATGAAAGGAGCTGGCATCTCACTCTCTTTGAATCTTCTTTATCATGCTAAGAGGAGCAGGAAAAAGCAAAAAATTTCAGAATTGCACCTTGCAATGCGGAGAAATTACTGTTTGTGCATGTACAATATTCATTGATTTTTGCCATTGAAAAACGTCCAGAAATGATTGAAGCTACTGACTGAATGAAAGGAGCTGGCATCTCACTCTCTTTGAATCTTCTTTATCATGCTAAGAGGAGCAGGAAAAAGCAAAACATTTCAGAATTGCACCTTGCAATGCGGAGAAATTACTGTTTGTGCATTTACAATATTCATTGATTTTTGCCATTGAAAAACGTCCAGAAATGATTGAAGCTACTGACTGAATGAAAGGAGCTGGCATCTCACTCTCTTTGAATCTTCTTTATCATGCTAAGAGGAGCAGGAAAAAGCAAAAAATTTCAGAATTGCACCTTGCAATGCGGAGAAATTACTGTTTGTGCATTTACAATATTCATTGATTTTTGCCATTGAAAAACATCATGTTATTCATATACCAGAAATGTTTGAAGCTACTGACTGAATGAAAGGAGCTGGCATCTCACTCTCTTTGAATCTTCTTTATCATGCTAAGAGGAGCAGGAAAAAGCAAAAAATTTCAGAATTGCACCTTGCAATGCGGAGAAATTACTGTTTGTGCATTTACAATATTCATTGATTTTTGCCATTGAAAAACGTCCAGAAATGATTGAAGCTACTGACTGAATGAAAGGAGCTGGCATCTCACTCTCTTTGAATCTTGTTTATCATGCTAAGAGGAGCAGGAAAAAGCAAAAAATTTCAGAATTGCACCTTGCAATGCGGAGAAATTACTGTTTGTGCATTTACAATATTCATTGATTTTTGCCATTGAAAAACATCATGTTATTCATATACCAGAAATGATTGAAGCTACTGACTGAATGAAAGGAGCTGGCATCTCACTCTCTTTGAATCTTCTTTATCATGCTAAGAGGAGCAGGAAAAAGTAAAAAATTTCAGAATTGCACCTTGCAATGCGGAGAAATTACTGTTTGTGCATTTATAATATTCAATGATTTTTGCCATTGAAAAACGTCCAGAAATGATTGAAGCTACTGACTGAACGAAAGGAGCTGGCATCTCACTCTCTTTGAATCTTCTTTATCATGCTAAGAGGAGCAGGAAAAAGCAAAAAATTTCAGAATTGCACCTTGCAATGCGGAGAAATTACTGTTTGTGCATTTACAATATTCATTGATTTTTGCCATTGAAAAACGTCCAGAAATGATTGAAGCTACTGACTGAATGAAAGGAGCTGGCATCTCACTCTCTTTGAATCTTCTTTATCATGCTAAGAGGAGCAGGAAAAAGCAAAAAATTTCAGAATTGCACCTTGCAATGCGGAGAAATTACTGTTTGTGCATTTACAATATTCATTGATTTTTGCCATTGAAAAACATCATGTTATTCATATACCAGAAATGTTTGAAGCTACTGACTGAATGAAAGGAGCTGACATCTCACGCTCTTTGAATCTTCTTTATCATGCTAAGAGGAGCAGGAAAAAGCAAAAAATTTCAGAATTGCACCTTGCAATGCGGAGAAATTACTGTTTGTGCATTTACAATATTCATTGATTTTTGCCATTGAAAAACGTCCAGAATTGATTGAAGCTACTGACTGAATGAAAGGAGCTGGCATCTCACTCTCTTTGAATCTTCTTTATCATGCTAAGAGGAGCAGGAAAAAGCAAAAAATTTCAGAATTGCACATTGCAATGCGGAGAAATTACTGTTTGTGCATTTACAATATTCATTGATTTTTGCCATTGAAAAACATCATGTTATTCATATACCAGAAATGTTTGAAGCTACTGACTGAATGAAAGGAGCTGGCATCTCACTCTCTTTGAATCTTCTTTATCATGCTAAGAGGAGCAGGAAAAAGCAAAAAATTTCAGAATTGCACCTTGCAATGCGGAGAAATTACTGTTTGTGCATTTACAATATTCATTGATTTTTGCCATTGAAAAACATCATGTTATTCATATACCAGAAATGTTTGAAGGTACTGACTGAATGAAAGGAGCTGGCATCTCACTCTCTTTGAATCTTCTTTATCATGCTAAGAGGAGCAGGGAAAAGCAAAAAATTTCAGAATTGCACCTTGCAATGTGGAGAAATTACTGTTTCTGCATTTACAATATTCATTGATTTTTACCATTGAAAAACGTCCAGAAATGATTGAAGCTACTGACTGAATGAAAGTAGCTGGCATCTCACTCTCTTTGAATCTTCTTTATCATGCTAAGACGAGCAGGAAAAAGCAAAAAATTTCAGACTTGCACCTTGCAATGCGGAGAAATTACTGTTTGTGCATTTACAATATTCATTGATTTTTGCCATTGAAAAACATCATGTTATTCATATACCAGAAATGTTTGAAGCTACTGACTGAATGAAAGGAGCTGGCATCTCACTCTCTTTGAATCTTCTTTATCATGCTAAGAGGAGCAGGAAAAAGCAAAAAATTTCAGAATTGCACCTTGCAATGCGGAGAAATTACTGTTTGTGCATTTACAATATTCATTGATTTTTGCCATTGAAAAACGTCCTGAAATGATTGAAGCTACTGACTGAATGAAAGGAGCTGGCATCTCACTCTCTTTGAATCTTCTTTATCATGCTAAGAGGAGCAGGAAAAAGCAAAAAATTTCAGAATTGCACCTTGCAATGCGGAGAAATTACTGTTTGTGCATTTACAATATTCATTGATTTTTGCCATTGAAAAACGTCCAGAAATTATTGAAGCTACTGACTGAATGAAAGGAGCTGGCATCTCACTCTCTTTGAATCTTCTTTATCATGCTAAGAGGAGCAGGAAAAAGCAAAAAATTTCAGAATTGCACCTTGCAATGCGGAGAAATTACTGTTTGTGCATTTACAATATTCATTGATTTTTGCCTTTGAAAAACATGTTATTCATATACCAGAAATGTTTGAAGCTACTGACTGAATGAAAGGAGCTGGCACCTCACTCTCTTTGAATCTTCTTTATCATGCTAAAAGGAGCAGGAAAAAGCAAAAAATTTCAGAATTGCACCTTGCAATGTGGAGAAATTACTGTTTGTGCATTTACAATATTCATTGATTTTTACCATTGAAAAACGTCCAGAAATGATTGAAGCTACTGACTGAATGAAAGTAGCTGGCATCTCACTCTCTTTGAATCTTCTTTATCATGCTAAGACGAGCAGGAAAAAGCAAAAAATTTCAGACTTGCACCTTGCAATGCGGAGAAATTACTGTTTGTGCATTTACAATATTCATTGATTTTTGCCATTGAAAAACATCATGTTATTCATATACCAGAAATGTTTGAAGCTACTGACTGAATGAAAGGAGCTGGCATCTCACTCTCTTTGAATCTTCTTTATCATGCTAAGAGGAGCAGGAAAAAGCAAAAAATTTCAGAATTGCACCTTGCAATGCGGAGAAATTACTATTTGTGCATTTACAATATTCATTGATTTTTGCCATTGAAAAACGTCCAGAAATGATTGAAGCTACTGACTGAATGAAAGGAGCTGGCATCTCACTCTCTTTGAATCTTCTTTATCATGCTAAGAGGAGCAGGAAAAAGCAAAAAATTTCAGAATTGCACCTTGCAATGCGGAGAAATTACTGTTTGTGCATTTACAATATTCATTGATTTTTGCCATTGAAAAACATCATGTTATTCATATACCAGAAATGTTTGAAGCTACTGACTGAATGAAAGGAGCTGGCATCTCACTCTCTTTGAATCTTCTTTATCATGCTAAGAGGAGCAGGAAAAAGCAAAAAATTTCAGAATTGCACCTTGCAATGCGGAGAAATTACTGTTTGTGCATTTACAATATTCATTGATTTTTGCCATTGAAAAACGTCCAGAAATGATTGAAGCTACTGACTGAATGAAAGGAGCTGGCATCTCACTCTCTTTGAATCTTGTTTATCATGCTAAGAGGAGCAGGAAAAAGCAAAAAATTTCAGAATTGCACCTTGCAATGCGGAGAAATTACTGTTTGTGCATTTACAATATTCATTGATTTTTGCCATTGAAAAACATCATGTTATTCATATACCAGAAATGATTGAAGCTACTGACTGAATGAAAGGAGCTGGCATCTCACTCTCTTTGAATCTTCTTTATCATGCTAAGAGGAGCAGGAAAAAGTAAAAAATTTCAGAATTGCACCTTGCAATGCGGAGAAATTACTGTTTGTGCATTTATAATATTCAATGATTTTTGCCATTGAAAAACGTCCAGAAATGATTGAAGCTACTGACTGAACGAAAGGAGCTGGCATCTCACTCTCTTTGAATCTTCTTTATCATGCTAAGAGGAGCAGGAAAAAGCAAAAAATTTCAGAATTGCACCTTGCAATGCGGAGAAATTACTGTTTGTGCATTTACAATATTCATTGATTTTTGCCATTGAAAAACGTCCAGAAATGATTGAAGCTACTGACTGAATGAAAGGAGCTGGCATCTCACTCTCTTTGAATCTTCTTTATCATGCTAAGAGGAGCAGGAAAAAGCAAAAAATTTCAGAATTGCACCTTGCAATGCGGAGAAATTACTGTTTGTGCATTTACAATATTCATTGATTTTTGCCATTGAAAAACATCATGTTATTCATATACCAGAAATGTTTGAAGCTACTGACTGAATGAAAGGAGCTGACATCTCACGCTCTTTGAATCTTCTTTATCATGCTAAGAGGAGCAGGAAAAAGCAAAAAATTTCAGAATTGCACCTTGCAATGCGGAGAAATTACTGTTTGTGCATTTACAATATTCATTGATTTTTGCCATTGAAAAACGTCCAGAATTGATTGAAGCTACTGACTGAATGAAAGGAGCTGGCATCTCACTCTCTTTGAATCTTCTTTATCATGCTAAGAGGAGCAGGAAAAAGCAAAAAATTTCAGAATTGCACATTGCAATGCGGAGAAATTACTATTTGTGCATTTACAATATTCATTGATTTTTGCCATTGAAAAACATCATGTTATTCATATACCAGAAATGTTTGAAGCTACTGACTGAATGAAAGGAGCTGGCATCTCACTCTCTTTGAATCTTCTTTATCATGCTAAGAGGAGCAGGAAAAAGCAAAAAATTTCAGAATTGCACCTTGCAATGCGGAGAAATTACTGTTCGTGCATTTACAATATTCATTGATTTTTGCCATTGAAAAACATCATGTTATTCATATACCAGAAATGTTTGAAGCTACTGACTGAATGAAAGGAGCTGGCATCTCACTCTCTTTGAATCTTCTTTATCATGCTAAGAGGAGCAGGGAAAAGCAAAAAATTTCAGAATTGCACCTTGCAATGTGGAGAAATTACTGTTTGTGCATTTACAATATTCATTGATTTTTACCATTGAAAAACGTCCAGAAATGATTGAAGCTACTGACTGAATGAAAGTAGCTGGCATCTCACTCTCTTTGAATCTTCTTTATCATGCTAAGACGAGCAGGAAAAAGCAAAAAATTTCAGACTTGCACCTTGCAATGCGGAGAAATTACTGTTTGTGCATTTACAATATTCATTGATTTTTGCCATTGAAAAACATCATGTTATTCATATACCAGAAATGTTTGAAGCTACTGACTGAATGAAAGGAGCTGGCATCTCACTCTCTTTGAATCTTCTTTATCATGCTAAGAGGAGCAGGAAAAAGCAAAAAATTTCAGAATTGCACCTTGCAATGCGGAGAAATTACTGTTTGTGCATTTACAATATTCATTGATTTTTGCCATTGAAAAACGTCCTGAAATGATTGAAGCTACTGACTGAATGAAAGGAGCTGGCATCTCACTCTCTTTGAATCTTCTTTATCATGCTAAGAGGAGCAGGAAAAAGCAAAAAATTTCAGAATTGCACCTTGCAATGCGGAGAAATTACTGTTTGTGCATTTACAATATTCATTGATTTTTGCCATTGAAAAACGTCCAGAAATTATTGAAGCTACTGACTGAATGAAAGGAGCTGGCATCTCACTCTCTTTGAATCTTCTTTATCATGCTAAGAGGAGCAGGAAAAAGCAAAAAATTTCAGAATTGCACCTTGCAATGCGGAGAAATTACTGTTTGTGCATTTACAATATTCATTGATTTTTGCCATTGAAAAACATGTTATTAATATACCAGAAATGTTTGAAGCTACTGACTGAATGAAAGGAGCTGGCACCTCACTCTCTTTGAATCTTCTTTATCATGCTAAGAGGAGCAGGAAAAAGCAAAAAATTTCAGAATTGCACCTTGCAATGTGGAGAAATTACTGTTTGTGCATTTACAATATTCATTGATTTTTACCATTGAAAAACGTCCAGAAATGATTGAAGCTACTGACTGAATGAAAGTAGCTGGCATCTCACTCTCTTTGAATCTTCTTTATCATGCTAAGACGAGCAGGAAAAAGCAAAAAATTTCAGACTTGCACCTTGCAATGCGGAGAAATTACTGTTTGTGCATTTACAATATTCATTGATTTTTGCCATTGAAAAACATCATGTTATTCATATACCAGAAATGTTTGAAGCTACTGACTGAATGAAAGGAGCTGGCATCTCACTCTCTTTGAATCTTCTTTATCATGCTAAGAGGAGCAGGAAAAAGCAAAAAATTTCAGAATTGCACCTTGCAATGCGGAGAAATTACTATTTGTGCATTTACAATATTCATTGATTTTTGCCATTGAAAAACGTCCAGAAATGATTGAAGCTACTGACTGAATGAAAGGAGCTGGCATCTCACTCTCTTTGAATCTTCTTTATCATGCTAAGAGGAGCAGGAAAAAGCAAAAAATTTCAGACTTGCACCTTGCAATGCGGAGAAATTACTGTTTGTGCATTTACAATATTCATTGATTTTTGCCATTGAAAAACGTCCAGAAATGATTGAAGCTACTGACTGAATGAAAGGAGCTGGCATCTCACTCTCTTTGAATCTTCTTTATCATGCTAAGAGGAGCAGGAAAAAGCAAAAAATTTCAGAATTGCACCTTGCAATGCGGAGAAATTACTGTTTGTGCATTTACAATATTCATTGATTTTTGCCATTGAAAGACATGTTATTCATATACCAGAAATGTTTGAAGCTACTGACTGAATGAAAGGAGCTGGCACCTCACTCTCTTTGAATCTTCTTTATCATGCTAAGAGGAGCGGGAAAAAGCAAAAAATTTCAGAATTGCACCTTGCAATGCGGAGAAATTACTGTTTGTGCATTTACAATATTCATTGATTTGTGCCATTGAAAAACGTCCAGAAATGATTGAAGGTACTGACTGAATGAAAGGAGCTGGCATCTCACTCTCTTTGAATCTTCTTTATCATGCTAAGAGGAGCAGGAAAAAGCAAAAAATTTCAGAATTGCACCTTGCAATGCGGAGAAATTACTGTTTGTGCATTTACAAAATTCATTGATTTTTGCCATTGAAAAACGTCCAGAAATGATTGAAGCTACTGACTGAATGAAAGGAGCTGGCATCTCACTCTCTTTGAATCTTCTTTATCATGCTAAGAGGAGCAGGAAAAAGCAAAAAATTTCAGAATTGCACCTTGCAATGCGGAGAAATTACAGTTTGTGCATTTACAATATTCATTGATTTTTGCCATTGAGAAACGTCCAGAAATGATTGAAGCTACTGACTGAATGAAAGGAGCTGGCATCTCACTCTCTTTGAATCTTTATCATGCTAAGAGGAGCAGGAAAAAGCAAAAAATTTCAGAATTGCACCTTGCAATGCGGAGAAATTACTGTTTGTGCATTTACAATATTCATTGATTTTTGCCATTGAAAAACATCATGTTATTCATATACCAGAAATGTTTGAAGCTACTGACTGAATGAAAGGAGCTGGCATCTCACTCTCTTTGAATCTTCTTTATCATGCTAAGAGGAGCAGGAAAAAGCAAAAAATTTCAGAATTGCACCTTGCAATGTGGAGAAATTACTGTTTGTGCATTTACAATATTCATTG
This sequence comes from Phyllobates terribilis, assembly GCF_046119375.1. Classification (NCBI taxonomy): domain Eukaryota; kingdom Metazoa; phylum Chordata; class Amphibia; order Anura; family Dendrobatidae; genus Phyllobates; species Phyllobates terribilis. Next base: position 214,902 of record NW_027364225.1, on the reverse strand, counting down.
ATTTTTACCATTGAAAAACGTCCAGAAATGATTGAAGCTACTGACTGAATGAAAGTAGCTGGCATCTCACTCTCTTTGAATCTTCTTTATCATGCTAAGAGGAGCAGGAAAAAGCAAAAAATTTCAGACTTGCACCTTGCAATGCGGAGAAATTACTGTTTGTGCATTTACAATATTCATTGATTTTTGCCATTGAAAAACATCATGTTATTGATATACCAGAAATGTTTGAAGCTACTGACTGAATGAAAGGAGCTGGCATCTCACTCTCTTTGAATCTTCTTTATCATGCTAAGAGGAGCAGGAAAAAGCAAAAAATTTCAGAATTGCACCTTGCAATGCGGAGAAATTACTGTTTGTGCATTTACAATATTCATTGATTTTTTCCATTGAAAAACATCATGTTATTCATATACCAGAAATGTTTGAAGCTACTGACTGAATGAAAGGAGCTGGCATCTCAATCTCTTTGAATCTTCTTTATCATGCTAAGAGGAGCAGGAAAAAGCAAAAAACTTCAGAATTGCACCTTGCAATGTGGAGAAATTACTGTTTGTGCATTTACAATATTCATTGATTTTTACCATTGAAAAACGTCCAGAAATGATTGAAGCTACTGACTGAATGAAAGTAGCTGGCATCTCACTCTCTTTGAATCTTCTTTATCATGCTAAGAGGAGCAGGAAAAAGCAAAAAATTTCAGAATTGCACCTTGCAATGCGGAGAAATTACTGTTTGTGCATTTACAATATTCATTGATTTTTGCCATTGAAAAACGTCCAGAAATGATTGAAGCTACTGACTGAATGAAAGGAGCTGGCATCTCACTCTCTTTGAATCTTCTTTATCATGCTAAGAGGAGCAGGAAAAAGCAAAAAATTTCAGAATTGCACCTTGCAATGCGGAGAAATTACTGTTTGTGCATTTACAATATTCATTGATTTTTGCCATTGAAAAACATGTTATTCATATACCAGAAATGTTTGAAGCTACTGACTGAATGAAAGGAGCTGGCACCTCAATCTCTTTGAATCTTCTTTATCATGCTAAGAGGAGCGGGAAAAAGCAAAAAATTTCAGAATTGCACCTTGCAATGCGGAGAAATTACTGTTTGTGCATTTACAATATTCATTGATTTTTGCCATTGAAAAACGTCCAGAAATGATTGAAGGTACTGACTGAATGAAAGGAGCTGGCATCTCACTCTCTTTGAATCTTCTTTATCATGCTAAGAGGAGCAGGAAAAAGCAAAAAATTTCAGAATTGCACCTTGCAATGCGGAGAAATTACTGTTTGTGCATTTACAATATTCATTGATTTTTGCCATTGAAAAACGTCCAGAAATGATTGAAGCTACTGACTGAATGAAAGGAGCTGGCATCTCACTCTCTTTGAATCTTCTTTATCATGCTAAGAGGAGCAGGAAAAAGCAAAAAATTTCAGAATTGCACCTTGCAATGCGGAGAAATTACTGTTTGTGCATTTACAATATTCATTGATTTTTGCCATTGAAAAACATCCAGAAATGATTGAAGCTACTGACTGAATGAAAGGAGCTGGCATCTCACTCTCTTTGAATCTTCTTTATCATGCTAAGAGGAGCAGGAAAAAGCAAAAAATTTCAGAATTGCACCTTGCAATGCGGAGAAATTACTGTTTGTGCATTTACAATATTCATTGATTTTTGGCATTGAAAAACATCATGTTATTCATATACCAGAAATGTTTGAAGCTACTGACTGAATGAAAGGAGCTGGCATCTCACTCTCTTTGAATCTTCTTTATCATGCTAAGAGGAGCAGGAAAAAGCAAAAAATTTCAGAATTGCACCTTGCAATGTGGAGAAATTACTGTTTGTGCATTTACAATATTCATTGATTTTTACCATTGAAAAACGTCCAGAAATGATTGAAGCTACTGACTGAATGAAAGTAGCTGGCATCTCACTCTATTTGAATCTTCTTTATCATGCTAAGAGGAGCAGGAAAAAGAAAAAATTTCAGACTTGCACCTTGCAATGCGGAGAAATTACTGTTTGTGCATTTACAATATTCATTGATTTTTGCCATTGAAAAACATCATGTTATTCATATACCAGAAATGTTTGAAGCTACTGACTGAATGAAAGTAGCTGGCATCTCACTCTCTTTGAATCTTCTTTATCATGCTAAGAGGAGCAGGAAAAAGCAAAAAATTTCAGAATTGCACCTTGCAATGCGGAGAAATTACTGTTTGTGCATTTACAATATTCATTGATTTTTGCCATTGAAAAACATAATGTTATTCATATACCAGAAATGTTTGAAGCTACTGACTGAATGAAAGGAGCTGGCATCTCAATCTCTTTGAATCTTCTTTATCATGCTAAGAGGAGCATGAAAAAGCAAAAAATTTCAGAATTGCACCTTGCAATGTGGAGAAATTACTGTTTGTGCATTTACAATATTCATTGATTTTTGCCATTGAAAAACGTCCAGAAATGATTGAAGGTACTGACTGAATGAAAGGAGCTGGCATCTCACTCTCTTTGAATCTTCTTTATCATGCTAAGAGGAGCAGGAAAAAGCAAAAAATTTCAGAATTGCAACTTGCAATGCGGAGAAATTACTGTTTGTGCATTTACAATATTCATTGATTTTTGCCATTGAAAAACGTCCAGAAATGATTGAAGCTACTGACTGAATGAAAGGAGCTGGCATCTCACTCTCTTTGAATCTTCTTTATCATGCTAAGTGGAGCAGGAAAAAGCAAAAAATTTCAGAATTGCACCTTGCAATGCGGAGAAATTACAGTTTGTGCATTTACAATATTCATTGATTTTTGCCATTGAAAAACGTCCAGAAATGATTGAAGCTACTGACTGAATGAAAGGAGCTGGCATCTCACTCTCTTTGAATCTTCTTTATCATGCTAAGAGGAGCAGGAAAAAGCAAAAAATTTCAGAATTGCACCTTGCAATGCGGAGAAATTACTGTTTGTGCATTTACAATATTCGTTGATTTTTGCCATTGAAAAACGTCCAGAAATGATTGAAGCTACTGACTGAATGAAAGGAGCTGGCATCTCACTCTCTTTGAATCTTCTTTATCATGCTAAGAGGAGCAGGAAAAAGCAAAAAATTTCAGAATTGCACCTTGCAATGCGGAGAATTTACTGTTTGTGCATTTACAATATTCATTGATTTTTGCCATTGAAAAACATGTTATTCATATACCAGAAATGTTTGAAGCTCCTGACTGAATGAAAGGAGCTGGCACCTCACTCTCTTTGAATCTTCTTTATCATGCTAAGAGGAGCAGGAAAAAGCAAAAAATTTCAGAATTGCACCTTGCAATGCGGAGAAATTACTGTTTGTGCATTTACAATATTCATTGATTTTTGCCATTGAAAAACGTCCAGAAATGATTGAAGCTACTGACTGAATGAAAGGAGCTGGCATCTCACTCTCTTTGAATCTTCTTTATCATGCTAAGAGGAGCAGGAAAAAGCAAAAAATTTCAGAATTGCACCTTGCAATGCGGAGAAATTACTGTTTGTGCATTTACAATATTCATTGATTTTTGCCATTGAAAAATGTCCAGAAATGATTGAAGCTACTGACTGAATGAAAGGAGCTGGCATCTCACTCTCTTTGAATCTTCTTTATCATGCTAAGAGGAGCAGGAAAAAGCAAAAAATTTCAGAATTGCGCCTTGCAATGCGGAGAAATTACTGTTTGTGCATTTACAAAATTCATTGATTTTTGCCATTGAAAAACATCATGTTATTCATATACCAGAAATGATTGAAGCTACTGACTGAAGGAAAGGAGCTGGCATCTCACTCTCTTTGAATCTTCTTTATCATGCTAAGAGGAGCAGGAAAAAGCAAAAAATTTCAGAATTGCACCTTGCAATGCGGAGAATTTACTGTTTGTGCATTTACAATATTCATTGATTTTTGCCATTGAAAAACGTCCAGAAATGATTGAAGCTACTGACTGAATGAAAGGAGCTTTCATCTCACTCTCTTTGAATCTTCTTTATCATCCTAAGAGGAGCAGGAAAAAGCAAAAAATTTCAGAATTGCACCTTGCAATGCGGAGAAATTACTGTTTGTGCATTTACAATATTCGTTGATTTTTGCCATTGAAAAACGTCCAGAAATGATTGAAGCTACTGACTGAATGAAAGGAGCTGGCATCTCACTCTCTTTGAATCTTCTTTATCATGCTAAGAGGAGCAGGAAAAAGCAAAAAATTTCAGAATTGCACCTTGCAATGCGGAGAAATTACTGTTTGTGCATTTACAATATTCATTGATTTTTGCCATTGAAAAACATCATGTTATTCATATACCAGAAATGTTTGAAGCTACTGACTGAATGAAAGGAGCTGGCATCTCACTCTCTTTGAATCTTCTTTATCATGCTAAGAGGAGCAGGAAAAAGCAAAAAATTTCAGAATTGCACCTTGCAATGCGGAGAAATTACTGTTTGTGCATTTACAATATTCATTGATTTTTGCCATTGAAAAACGTCCAGAAATGATTGAAGGTACTGACTGAATGAAAGGAGCTGGCATCTCACTCTCTTTGAATCTTCTTTATCATGCTAAGAGGAGCAGGAAAAAGCAAAAAATTTCAGAATTGCAACTTGCAATGCGGAGAAATTACTGTTTGTGCATTTACAATATTCATTGATTTTTGCCATTGAAAAACGTCCAGAAATGATTGAAGCTACTGACTGAATGAAAGGAGCTGGCATCTCACTCTCTTTGAATCTTCTTTATCATGCTAAGTGGAGCAGGAAAAAGCAAAAAATTTCAGAATTGCACCTTGCAATGCGGAGAAATTACAGTTTGTGCATTTACAATATTCATTGATTTTTGCCATTGAAAAACGTCCAGAAATGATTGAAGCTACTGACTGAATGAAAGGAGCTGGCATCTCACTCTCTTTGAATCTTCTTTATCATGCTAAGAGGAGCAGGAAAAAGCAAAAAATTTCAGAATTGCACCTTGCAATGCGGAGAAATTACTGTTTGTGCATTTACAATATTCGTTGATTTTTGCCATTGAAAAACGTCCAGAAATGATTGAAGCTACTGACTGAATGAAAGGAGCTGGCATCTCACTCTCTTTGAATCTTCTTTATCATGCTAAGAGGAGCAGGAAAAAGCAAAAAATTTCAGAATTGCACCTTGCAATGCGGAGAAATTACAGTTTGTGCATTTACAATATTCATTGATTTTTGCCATTGAAAAACGTCCAGAAATGATTGAAGCTACTGACTGAATGAAAGGAGCTGGCATCTCACTCTCTTTGAATCCTCTTTATCATGCTAAGAGGAGCAGGAAAAAGCAAAAAATTTCAGAATTGCACCTTGCAATGCGGAGAATTTACTGTTTGTGCATTTACAATATTCATTGATTTTTGCCATTGAAAAACATGTTATTCATATACCAGAAATGTTTGAAGCTCCTGACTGAATGAAAGGAGCTGGCACCTCACTCTCTTTGAATCTTCTTTATCATGCTAAGAGGAGCAGGAAAAAGCAAAAAATTTCAGAATTGCACCTTGCAATGCGGAGAAATTACTGTTTGTGCATTTACAATATTCATTGATTTTTGCCATTGAAAAACGTCCAGAAATGATTGAAGCTACTGACTGAATGAAAGGAGCTGGCATCTCACTCTCTTTGAATCTTCTTTATCATGCTAAGAGGAGCAGGAAAAAGCAAAAAATTTCAGAATTGCACCTTGCAATGCGGAGAAATTACTGTTTGTACATTTACAATATTCATTGATTTTTGCCATTGAAAAATGTCCAGAAATGATTGAAGCTACTGACTGAATGAAAGGAGCTGGCATCTCACTCTCTTTGAATCTTCTTTATCATGCTAAGAGGAGCAGGAAAAAGCAAAAAATTTCAGAATTGCGCCTTGCAATGCGGAGAAATTACTGTTTGTGCATTTACAAAATTCATTGATTTTTGCCATTGAAAAACATCATGTTATTCATATACCAGAAATGATTGAAGCTACTGACTGAAGGAAAGGAGCTGGCATCTCACTCTCTTTGAATCTTCTTTATCATGCTAAGAGGAGCAGGAAAAAGCAAAAAATTTCAGAATTGCACCTTGCAATGCGGAGAATTTACTGTTTGTGCATTTACAATATTCATTGATTTTTGCCATTGAAAAACGTCCAGAAATGATTGAAGCTACTGACTGAATGAAAGGAGCTGGCATCTCACTCTCTTTGAATCTTCTTTATCATGCTAAGAGGAGCAGGAAAAAGCAAAAAATTTCAGAATTGCACCTTGCAATGCGGAGAAATTACAGTTTGTGCATTTACAATATTCATTGATTTTTGCCATTGAAAAACGTCCAGAAATGATTGAAGCTACTGACTGAATGAAAGGAGCTGGCATCTCACTCTCTTTGAATCTTCTTTATCATGCTAAGAGGAGCAGGAAAAAGCAAAAAATTTCAGAATTGCACCTTGCAATGCGGAGAAATTACTGTTTGTGAATTTACAATATTCGTTGATTTTTGCCATTGAAAAACGTCCAGAAATGATTGAAGCTACTGACTGAATGAAAGGAGCTGGCATCTCACTCTCTTTGAATCTTCTTTATCATGCTAAGAGGAGCAGGAAAAAGCAAAAAATTTCAGAATTGCACCTTGCAATGCGGAGAAATTACAGTTTGTGCATTTACAATATTCATTGATTTTTGCCATTGAAAAACGTCCAGAAATGATTGAAGCTACTGACTGAATGAAAGGAGCTGGCATCTCACTCTCTTTGAATCTTCTTTATCATGCTAAGAGGAGCAGGAAAAAGCAAAAAATTTCAGAATTGCACCTTGCAATGCGGAGAAATTACTGTTTGTGCATTTACAATATTCATTGATTTTTGCCGTTGAAAAACATGTTATTCATATACCAGAAATGTTTGAAGCTCCTGACTGAATGAAAGGAGCTGGCACCTCACTCTCTTTGAATCTTCTTTATCATGCTAAGAGGAGCAGGAAAAAGCAAAAAATTTCAGAATTGCAACTTGCAATGCGGAGAAATTACTGTTTGTGCATTTACAATATTCATTGATTTTTGCCATTGAAAAACGTCCAGAAATGATTGAAGCTACTGACTGAATGAAAGGAGCTGGCATCTCACTCTCTTTGAATCTTCTTTATCATGCTAAGTGGAGCAGGAAAAAGCAAAAAATTTCAGAATTGCACCTTGCAATGCGGAGAAATTACAGTTTGTGCATTTACAATATTCATTGATTTTTGCCATTGAAAAACGTCCAGAAATGATTGAAGCTACTGACTGAATGAAAGGAGCTGGCATCTCACTCTCTTTGAATCTTCTTTATCATGCTAAGAGGAGCAGGAAAAAGCAAAAAATTTCAGAATTGCACCTTGCAATGCGGAGAAATTACTGTTTGTGCATTTACAATATTCGTTGATTTTTGCCATTGAAAAACGTCCAGAAATGATTGAAGCTACTGACTGAATGAAAGGAGCTGGCATCTCACTCTCTTTGAATCTTCTTTATCATGCTAAGAGGAGCAGGAAAAAGCAAAAAATTTCAGAATTGCACCTTGCAATGCGGAGAATTTACTGTTTGTGCATTTACAATATTCATTGATTTTTGCCATTGAAAAACATGTTATTCATATACCAGAAATGTTTGAAGCTCCTGACTGAATGAAAGGAGCTGGCACCTCACTCTCTTTGAATCTTCTTTATCATGCTAAGAGGAGCAGGAAAAAGCAAAAAATTTCAGAATTGCACCTTGCAATGCGGAGAAATTACTGTTTGTGCATTTACAATATTCATTGATTTTTGCCATTGAAAAACGTCCAGAAATGATTGAAGCTACTGACTGAATGAAAGGAGCTGGCATCTCACTCTCTTTGAATCTTCTTTATCATGCTAAGAGGAGCAGGAAAAAGCAAAAAATTTCAGAATTGCACCTTGCAATGCGGAGAAATTACTGTTTGTGCATTTACAATATTCATTGATTTTTGCCATTGAAAAATGTCCAGAAATGATTGAAGCTACTGACTGAATGAAAGGAGCTGGCATCTCACTCTCTTTGAATCTTCTTTATCATGCTAAGAGGAGCAGGAAAAAGCAAAAAATTTCAGAATTGCGCCTTGCAATGCGGAGAAATTACTGTTTGTGCATTTACAAAATTCATTGATTTTTGCCATTGAAAAACATCATGTTATTCATATACCAGAAATGATTGAAGCTACTGACTGAAGGAAAGGAGCTGGCATCTCACTCTCTTTGAATCTTCTTTATCATGCTAAGAGGAGCAGGAAAAAGCAAAAAATTTCAGAATTGCACCTTGCAATGCGGAGAATTTACTGTTTGTGCATTTACAATATTCATTGATTTTTGCCATTGAAAAACGTCCAGAAATGATTGAAGCTACTGACTGAATGAAAGGAGCTGGCATCTCACTCTCTTTGAATCTTCTTTATCATGCTAAGAGGAGCAGGAAAAAGCAAAAAATTTCAGAATTGCACCTTGCAATGCGGAGAAATTACAGTTTGTGCATTTACAATATTCATTGATTTTTGCCATTGAAAAACGTCCAGAAATGATTGAAGCTACTGACTGAATGAAAGGAGCTGGCATCTCACTCTCTTTGAATCTTCTTTATCATGCTAAGAGGAGCAGGAAAAAGCAAAAAATTTCAGAATTGCACCTTGCAATGCGGAGAAATTACTGTTTGTGCATTTACAATATTCGTTGATTTTTGCCATTGAAAAACGTCCAGAAATGATTGAAGCTACTGACTGAATGAAAGGAGCTGGCATCTCACTCTCTTTGAATCTTCTTTATCATGCTAAGAGGAGCAGGAAAAAGCAAAAAATTTCAGAATTGCACCTTGCAATGCGGAGAAATTACTGTTTGTGCATTTACAATATTCATTGATTTTTGCCATTGAAAAACATCATGTTATTCATATACCAGAAATGTTTGAAGCTACTGACTGAATGAAAGGAGCTGGCATCTCACTCTCTTTGAATCTTCTTTATCATGCTAAGAGGAGCAGGAAAAAGCAAAAAATTTCAGAATTGCACCTTGCAATGCGGAGAAATTACTGTTTGTGCATTTACAATATTCATTGATTTTTGCCATTGAAAAACGTCCAGAAATGATTGAAGGTACTGACTGAATGAAAGGAGCTGGCATCTCACTCTCTTTGAATCTTCTTTATCATGCTAAGAGGAGCAGGAAAAAGCAAAAAATTTCAGAATTGCAACTTGCAATGCGGAGAAATTACTGTTTGTGCATTTACAATATTCATTGATTTTTGCCATTGAAAAACGTCCAGAAATGATTGAAGCTACTGACTGAATGAAAGGAGCTGGCATCTCACTCTCTTTGAATCTTCTTTATCATGCTAAGTGGAGCAGGAAAAAGCAAAAAATTTCAGAATTGCACCTTGCAATGCGGAGAAATTACAGTTTGTGCATTTACAATATTCATTGATTTTTGCCATTGAAAAACGTCCAGAAATGATTGAAGCTACTGACTGAATGAAAGGAGCTGGCATCTCACTCTCTTTGAATCTTCTTTATCATGCTAAGAGGAGCAGGAAAAAGCAAAAAATTTCAGAATTGCACCTTGCAATGCGGAGAAATTACTGTTTGTGCATTTACAATATTCGTTGATTTTTGCCATTGAAAAACGTCCAGAAATGATTGAAGCTACTGACTGAATGAAAGGAGCTGGCATCTCACTCTCTTTGAATCTTCTTTATCATGCTAAGAGGAGCAGGAAAAAGCAAAAAATTTCAGAATTGCACCTTGCAATGCGGAGAAATTACAGTTTGTGCATTTACAATATTCATTGATTTTTGCCATTGAAAAACGTCCAGAAATGATTGAAGCTACTGACTGAATGAAAGGAGCTGGCATCTCACTCTCTTTGAATCTTCTTTATCATGCTAAGAGGAGCAGGAAAAAGCAAAAAATTTCAGAATTGCACCTTGCAATGCGGAGAATTTACTGTTTGTGCATTTACAATATTCATTGATTTTTGCCATTGAAAAACATGTTATTCATATACCAGAAATGTTTGAAGCTCCTGACTGAATGAAAGGAGCTGGCATCTCACTCTCTTTGAATCTTCTTTATCATGCTAAGAGGAGCAGGAAAAAGCAAAAAATTTCAGAATTGCACCTTGCAATGCGGAGAAATTACTGTTTGTGCATTTACAATATTCATTGATTTTTGCCATTGAAAAACGTCCAGAAATGATTGAAGCTACTGACTGAATGAAAGGAGCTGGCATCTCACTCTCTTTGAATCTTCTTTATCATGCTAAGAGGAGCAGGAAAAAGCAAAAAATTTCAGAATTGCACCTTGCAATGCGGAGAAATTACTGTTTGTACATTTACAATATTCATTGATTTTTGCCATTGAAAAATGTCCAGAAATGATTGAAGCTACTGACTGAATGAAAGGAGCTGGCATCTCACTCTCTTTGAATCTTCTTTATCATGCTAAGAGGAGCAGGAAAAAGCAAAAAATTTCAGAATTGCGCCTTGCAATGCGGAGAAATTACTGTTTGTGCATTTACAAAATTCATTGATTTTTGCCATTGAAAAACATCATGTTATTCATATACCAGAAATGATTGAAGCTACTGACTGAAGGAAAGGAGCTGGCATCTCACTCTCTTTGAATCTTCTTTATCATGCTAAGAGGAGCAGGAAAAAGCAAAAAATTTCAGAATTGCACCTTGCAATGCGGAGAATTTACTGTTTGTGCATTTACAATATTAATTGATTTTTGCCATTGAAAAACGTCCAGAAATGATTGAAGCTACTGACTGAATGAAAGGAGCTGGCATCTCACTCTCTTTGAATCTTCTTTATCATGCTAAGAGGAGCAGGAAAAAGCAAAAAATTTCAGAATTGCACCTTGCAATGCGGAGAAATTACAGTTTGTGCATTTACAATATTCATTGATTTTTGCCATTGAAAAACGTCCAGAAATGATTGAAGCTACTGACTGAATGAAAGGAGCTGGCATCTCACTCTCTTTGAATCTTCTTTATCATGCTAAGAGGAGCAGGAAAAAGCAAAAAATTTCAGAATTGCACCTTGCAATGCGGAGAAATTACTGTTTGTGAATTTACAATATTCGTTGATTTTTGCCATTGAAAAACGTCCAGAAATGATTGAAGCTACTGACTGAATGAAAGGAGCTGGCATCTCACTCTCTTTGAATCTTCTTTATCATGCTAAGAGGAGCAGGAAAAAGCAAAAAATTTCAGAATTGCACCTTGCAATGCGGAGAAATTACAGTTTGTGCATTTACAATATTCATTGATTTTTGCCATTGAAAAACGTCCAGAAATGATTGAAGCTACTGACTGAATGAAAGGAGCTGGCATCTCACTCTCTTTGAATCTTCTTTATCATGCTAAGAGGAGCAGGAAAAAGCAAAAAATTTCAGAATTGCACCTTGCAATGCGGAGAAATTACTGTTTGTGCATTTACAATATTCATTGATTTTTGCCATTGAAAAACATGTTATTCATATACCAGAAATGTTTGAAGCTCCTGACTGAATGAAAGGAGCTGGCACCTCACTCTCTTTGAATCTTCTTTATCATGCTAAGAGGAGCAGGAAAAAGCAAAAAATTTCAGAATTGCACCTTGCAATGCGGAGAAATTACTGTTTGTGCATTTACAATATTCATTGATTTTTGCCATTGAAAAACGTCCAGAAATGATTGTAGCTACTGACTGAATGAAAGGAGCTGGCATCTCACTCTCCTTGAATCTTCTTTATCATGCTAAGAGGAGCAGGAAAAAGCAAAAAATTTCAGAATTGCACCTTGCAATGCGGAGAAATTACTGTTTGTGCATTTACAATATTCATTGATTTTTGCCATTGAAAAATGTCCAGAAATGATTGAAGCTACTGACTGAATGAAAGGAGCTGGCATCTCACTCTCTTTGAATCTTCTTTATCATGCTAAGAGGAGCAGGAAAAAGCAAAAAATTTCAGAATTGCACCTTGCAATGCGGAGAAATTACTGTTTGTGCATTTACAATATTCGTTGATTTTTGCCATTGAAAAACGTCCAGAAATGATTGAAGCTACTGACTGAATGAAAGGAGCTGGCATCTCACTCTCTTTGAATCTTCTTTATCATGCTAAGAGGAGCAGGAAAAAGCAAAAAATTTCAGAATTGCACCTTGCAATGCGGAGAATTTACTGTTTGTGCATTTACAATATTCATTGATTTTTGCCATTGAAAAACATGTTATTCATATACCAGAAATGTTTGAAGCTCCTGACTGAATGAAAGGAGCTGGCACCTCATTCTCTTTGAATCTTCTTTATCATGCTAAGAGGAGCAGGAAAAAGCAAAAAATTTCAGAATTGCACCTTGCAATGCGGAGAAATTACTGTTTGTGCATTTACAATATTCATTGATTTTTGCCATTGAAAAACGTCCAGAAATGATTGAAGCTACTGACTGAATGAAAGGAGCTGGCATCTCACTCTCTTTGAATCTTCTTTTTCATGCTAAGAGGAGCAGGAAAAAGCAAAAAATTTCAGAATTGCACCTTGCAATGCGGAGAAATTACTGTTTGTGCATTTACAATATTCATTGATTTTTGCCATTGAAAAATGTCCAGAAATGATTGAAGCTACTGACTGAATGAAAGGAGCTGGCATCTCACTCTCTTTGAATCTTCTTTATCATGCTAAGAGGAGCAGGAAAAAGCAAAAAATTTCAGAATTGCGCCTTGCAATGCGGAGAAATTACTGTTTGTGCATTTACAAAATTCATTGATTTTTGCCATTGAAAAACATCATGTTATTCATATACCAGAAATGATTGAAGCTACTGACTGAAGGAAAGGAGCTGGCATCTCACTCTCTTTGAATCTTCTTTATCATGCTAAGAGGAGCAGGAAAAAGCAAAAAATTTCAGAATTGCACCTTGCAATGCGGAGAATTTACTGTTTGTGCATTTACAATATTCATTGATTTTTGCCATTGAAAAACGTCCAGAAATGATTGAAGCTACTGACTGAATGAAAGGAGCTGGCATCTCACTCTCTTTGAATCTTCTTTATCATGCTAAGAGGAGCAGGAAAAAGCAAAAAATTTCAGAATTGCACCTTGCAATGCGGAGAAATTACAGTTTGTGCATTTACAATATTCATTGATTTTTGCCATTGAAAAACGTCCAGAAATGATTGAAGCTACTGACTGAATGAAAGGAGCTGGCATCTCACTCTCTTTGAATCTTCTTTATCATGCTAAGAGGAGCAGGAAAAAGCAAAAAATTTCAGAATTGCACCTTGCAATGCGGAGAAATTACTGTTTGTGCATTTACAATATTCGTTGATTTTTGCCATTGAAAAACGTCCAGAAATGATTGAAGCTACTGACTGAATGAAAGGAGCTGGCATCTCACTCTCTTTGAATCTTCTTTATCATGCTAAGAGGAGCAGGAAAAAGCAAAAAATTTCAGAATTGCACCTTGCAATGCGGAGAAATTACTGTTTGTGCATTTACAATATTCATTGATTTTTGCCATTGAAAAACATCATGTTATTCATATACCAGAAATGATTGAAGCTACTGACTGAAGGAAAGGAGCTGGCATCTCACTCTCTTTGAATCTTCTTTATCATGCTAAGAGGAGCAGGAAAAAGCAAAAAATTTCAGAATTGCACCTTGCAATGCGGAGAAATTACTGTTTGTGCATTTACAATATTCATTGATTTTTGCCATTGAAAAATGTCCAGAAATGATTGAAGCTACTGACTGAATGAAAGGAGCTGGCATCTCACTCTCTTTGAATCTTCTTTATCATGCTAAGAGGAGCAGGAAAAAGCAAAAAATTTCAGAATTGCGCCTTGCAATGCGGAGAAATTACTGTTTGTGCATTTACAAAATTCATTGATTTTTGCCATTGAAAAACATCATGTTATTCATATACCAGAAATGATTGAAGCTACTGACTGAAGGAAAGGAGCTGGCATCTCACTCTCTTTGAATCTTCTTTATCATGCTAAGAGGAGCAGGAAAAAGCAAAAAATTTCAGAATTGCACCTTGCAATGCGGAGAATTTACTGTTTGTGCATTTACAATATTCATTGATTTTTGCCATTGAAAAACGTCCAGAAATGATTGAAGCTACTGACTGAATGAAAGGAGCTGGCATCTCACTCTCTTTGAATCTTCTTTATCATGCTAAGAGGAGCAGGAAAAAGCAAAAAATTTCAGAATTGCACCTTGCAATGCGGAGAAATTACAGTTTGTGCATTTACAATATTCATTGATTTTTGCCATTGAAAAACGTCCAGAAATGATTGAAGCTACTGACTGAATGAAAGGAGCTGGCATCTCACTCTCTTTGAATCTTCTTTATCATGCTAAGAGGAGCAGGAAAAAGCAAAAAATTTCAGAATTGCACCTTGCAATGCGGAGAAATTACTGTTTGTGCATTTACAATATTCGTTGATTTTTGCCATTGAAAAACGTCCAGAAATGATTGAAGCTACTGACTGAATGAAAGGAGCTGGCATCTCACTCTCTTTGAATCTTCTTTATCATGCTAAGAGGAGCAGGAAAAAGCAAAAAATTTCAGAATTGCACCTTGCAATGCGGAGAAATTACTGTTTGTGCATTTACAATATTCATTGATTTTTGCCATTGAAAAACATCATGTTATTCATATACCAGAAATGTTTGAAGCTACTGACTGAATGAAAGGAGCTGGCATCTCACTCTCTTTGAATCTTCTTTATCATGCTAAGAGGAGCACAAAAAAGCAAAAAATTTCAGAATTGCACCTTGCAATGCGGAGAAATTACTGTTTGTGCATTTACAATATTCATTGATTTTTGCCATTGAAAAACGTCCAGAAATGATTGAAGGTACTGACTGAATGAAAGGAGCTGGCATCTCACTCTCTTTGAATCTTCTTTATCATGCTAAGAGGAGCAGGAAAAAGCAAAAAATTTCAGAATTGCAACTTGCAATGCGGAGAAATTACTGTTTGTGCATTTACAATATTCATTGATTTTTGCCATTGAAAAACGTCCAGAAATGATTGAAGCTACTGACTGAATGAAAGGTGCTGGCATCTCACTCTCTTTGAATCTTCTTTATCATGCTAAGTGGAGCAGGAAAAAGCAAAAAATTTCAGAATTGCACCTTGCAATGCGGAGAAATTACAGTTTGTGCATTTACAATATTCATTGATTTTTGCCATTGAAAAACGTCCAGAAATGATTGAAGCTACTGACTGAATGAAAGGAGCTGGCATCTCACTCTCTTTGAATCTTCTTTATCATGCTAAGTGGAGCAGGAAAAAGCAAAAAATTTCAGAATTGCACCTTGCAATGCGGAGAAATTACTGTTTGTGCATTTACAATATTCGTTGATTTTTGCCATTGAAAAACGTCCAGAAATGATTGAAGCTACTGACTGAATGAAAGGAGCTGGCATCTCACTCTCTTTGAATCTTCTTTATCATGCTAAGAGGAGCAGGAAAAAGCAAAAAATTTCAGAATTGCACCTTGCAATGCGGAGAAATTACAGTTTGTGCATTTACAATATTCATTGATTTTTGCCATTGAAAAACGTCCAGAAATGATTGAAGCTACTGACTGAATGAAAGGAGCTGGCATCTCACTCTCTTTGAATCTTCTTTATCATGCTAAGAGGAGCAGGAAAAAGCAAAAAAT
This sequence comes from Phyllobates terribilis, assembly GCF_046119375.1. Taxonomy (NCBI): domain Eukaryota; kingdom Metazoa; phylum Chordata; class Amphibia; order Anura; family Dendrobatidae; genus Phyllobates; species Phyllobates terribilis. Next base: position 199,172 of record NW_027364225.1, on the reverse strand, counting down.
TTCAGAATTGCACCTTGCAATGCGGAGAATTTACTGTTTGTGCATTTACAATATTCATTGATTTTTGCCATTGAAAAACATGTTATTCATATACCAGAAATGTTTGAAGCTCCTGACTGAATGAAAGGAGCTGGCACCTCACTCTCTTTGAATCTTCTTTATCATGCTAAGAGGAGCAGGAAAAAGCAAAAAATTTCAGAATTGCACCTTGCAATGCGGAGAAATTACTGTTTGTGCATTTACAATATTCATTGATTTTTGCCATTGAAAAACGTCCAGAAATGATTGAAGCTACTGACTGAATGAAAGGAGCTGGCATCTCACTCTCTTTGAATCTTCTTTATCATGCTAAGAGGAGCAGGAAAAAGCAAAAAATTTCAGAATTGCACCTTGCAATGCGGAGAAATTACTGTTTGTACATTTACAATATTCATTGATTTTTGCCATTGAAAAATGTCCAGAAATGATTGAAGCTACTGACTGAATGAAAGGAGCTGGCATCTCACTCTCTTTGAATCTTCTTTATCATGCTAAGAGGAGCAGGAAAAAGCAAAAAATTTCAGAATTGCGCCTTGCAATGCGGAGAAATTACTGTTTGTGCATTTACAAAATTCATTGATTTTTGCCATTGAAAAACATCATGTTATTCATATACCAGAAATGATTGAAGCTACTGACTGAAGGAAAGGAGCTGGCATCTCACTCTCTTTGAATCTTCTTTATCATGCTAAGAGGAGCAGGAAAAAGCAAAAAATTTCAGAATTGCACCTTGCAATGCGGAGAATTTACTGTTTGTGCATTTACAATATTCATTGATTTTTGCCATTGAAAAACGTCCAGAAATGATTGAAGCTACTGACTGAATGAAAGGAGCTGGCATCTCACTCTCTTTGAATCTTCTTTATCATGCTAAGAGGAGCAGGAAAAAGCAAAAAATTTCAGAATTGCACCTTGCAATGCGGAGAAATTACAGTTTGTGCATTTACAATATTCATTGATTTTTGCCATTGAAAAACGTCCAGAAATGATTGAAGCTACTGACTGAATGAAAGGAGCTGGCATCTCACTCTCTTTGAATCTTCTTTATCATGCTAAGAGGAGCAGGAAAAAGCAAAAAATTTCAGAATTGCACCTTGCAATGCGGAGAAATTACTGTTTGTGAATTTACAATATTCGTTGATTTTTGCCATTGAAAAACGTCCAGAAATGATTGAAGCTACTGACTGAATGAAAGGAGCTGGCATCTCACTCTCTTTGAATCTTCTTTATCATGCTAAGAGGAGCAGGAAAAACCAAAAAATTTCAGAATTGCACCTTGCAATGCGGAGAAATTACAGTTTGTGCATTTACAATATTCATTGATTTTTGCCATTGAAAAACGTCCAGAAATGATTGAAGCTACTGACTGAATGAAAGGAGCTGGCATCTCACTCTCTTTGAATCTTCTTTATCATGCTAAGAGGAGCAGGAAAAAGCAAAAAATTTCAGAATTGCACCTTGCAATGCGGAGAAATTACTGTTTGTGCATTTACAATATTCATTGATTTTTGCCATTGAAAAACATGTTATTCATTAACCAGAAATGTTTGAAGCTCCTGACTGAATGAAAGGAGCTGGCACCTCACTCTCTTTGAATCTTCTTTATCATGCTAAGAGGAGCAGGAAAAAGCAAAAAATTTCAGAATTGCACCTTGCAATGCGGAGAAATTACTGTTTGTGCATTTACAATATTCATTGATTTTTGCCATTGAAAAACGTCCAGAAATGATTGAAGCTACTGACTGAATGAAAGGAGCTGGCATCTCACTCTCTTTGAATCTTCTTTATCATGCTAAGAGGAGCAGGAAAAAGCAAAAAATTTCAGAATTGCACCTTGCAATGCGGAGAAATTACTGTTTGTGCATTTACAATATTCATTGATTTTTGCCATTGAAAAATGTCCAGAAATGATTGAAGCTACTGACTGAATGAAAGGAGCTGGCATCTCACTCTCTTTGAATCTTCTTTATCATGCTAAGAGGAGCAGGAAAAAGCAAAAAATTTCAGAATTGCGCCTTGCAATGCGGAGAAATTACTGTTTGTGCATTTGCAAAATTCATTGATTTTTGCCATTGAAAAACATCATGTTATTCATATACCAGAAATGATTGAAGCTACTGACTGAAGGAAAGGAGCTGGCATCTCACTCTCTTTGAATCTTCTTTATCATGCTAAGAGGAGCAGGAAAAAGCAAAAAATTTCAGAATTGCACCTTGCAATGCGGAGAATTTACTGTTTGTGCATTTACAATATTCATTGATTTTTGCCATTGAAAAACGTCCAGAAATGATTGAAGCTACTGACTGAATGAAAGGAGCTGGCATCTCACTCTCTTTGAATCTTCTTTATCATGCTAAGAGGAGCAGGAAAAAGCAAAAAATTTCAGAATTGCACCTTGCAATGCGGAGAAATTACAGTTTGTGCATTTACAATATTCATTGATTTTTGCCATTGAAAAACGTCCAGAAATGATTGAAGCTACTGACTGAATGAAAGGAGCTGGCATCTCACTCTCTTTGAATCTTCTTTATCATGCTAAGAGGAGCAGGAAAAAGCAAAAAATTTCAGAATTGCACCTTGCAATGCGGAGAAATTACTGTTTGTGCATTTACAATATTCGTTGATTTTTGCCATTGAAAAACGTCCAGAAATGATTGAAGCTACTGACTGAATGAAAGGAGCTGGCATCTCACTCTCTTTGAATCTTCTTTATCATGCTAAGAGGAGCAGGAAAAAGCAAAAAATTTCAGAATTGCACCTTGCAATGCGGAGAAATTACTGTTTGTGCATTTACAATATTCATTGATTTTTGCCATTGAAAAACATCATGTTATTCATATACCAGAAATGTTTGAAGCTACTGACTGAATGAAAGGAGCTGGCATCTCACTCTCTTTGAATCTTCTTTATCATGCTAAGAGGAGCAGGAAAAAGCAAAAAATTTCAGAATTGCACCTTGCAATGCGGAGAAATTACTGTTTGTGCATTTACAATATTCATTGATTTTTGCCATTGAAAAACGTCCAGAAATGATTGAAGGTACTGACTGAATGAAAGGAGCTGGCATCTCACTCTCTTTGAATCTTCTTTATCATGCTAAGAGGAGCAGGAAAAAGCAAAAAATTTCAGAATTGCAACTTGCAATGCGGAGAAATTACTGTTTGTGCATTTACAATATTCATTGATTTTTGCCATTGAAAAACGTCCAGAAATGATTGAAGCTACTGACTGAATGAAAGGAGCTGGCATCTCACTCTCTTTGAATCTTCTTTATCATGCTAAGTGGAGCAGGGAAAAGCAAAAAATTTCAGAATTGCACCTTGCAATGCGGAGAAATTACAGTTTGTGCATTTACAATATTCATTGATTTTTGCCATTGAAAAACGTCCAGAAATGATTGAAGCTACTGACTGAATGAAAGGAGCTGGCATCTCACTCTCTTTGAATCTTCTTTATCATGCTAAGAGGAGCAGGAAAAAGCAAAAAATTTCAGAATTGCACCTTGCAATGCGGAGAATTTACTGTTTGTGCATTTACAATATTCATTGATTTTTGCCATTGAAAAACATGTTATTCATATACCAGAAATGTTTGAAGCTCCTGACTGAATGAAAGGAGCTGGCACCTCACTCTCTTTGAATCTTCTTTATCATGCTAAGAGGAGCAGGAAAAAGCAAAAAATTTCAGAATTGCACCTTGCAATGCGGAGAAATTACTGTTTGTGCATTTACAATATTCATTGATTTTTGCCATTGAAAAACGTCCAGAAATGATTGAAGCTACTGACTGAATGAAAGGAGCTGGCATCTCACTCTCTTTGAATCTTCTTTATCATGCTAAGAGGAGCAGGAAAAAGCAAACAATTTCAGAATTGCACCTTGCAATGCGGAGAAATTACTGTTTGTACATTTACAATATTCATTGATTTTTGCCATTGAAAAATGTCCAGAAATGATTGAAGCTACTGACTGAATGAAAGGAGCTGGCATCTCACTCTCTTTGAATCTTCTTTATCATGCTAAGAGGAGCAGGAAAAAGCAAAAAATTTCAGAATTGCGCCTTGCAATGCGGAGAAATTACTGTTTGTGCATTTACAAAATTCATTGATTTTTGCCATTGAAAAACATCATGTTATTCATATACCAGAAATGATTGAAGCTACTGACTGAAGGAAAGGAGCTGGCATCTCACTCTCTTTGAATCTTCTTTATCATGCTAAGAGGAGCAGGAAAAAGCAAAAAATTTCAGAATTGCACCTTGCAATGCGGAGAATTTACTGTTTGTGCATTTACAATATTCATTGATTTTTGCCATTGAAAAACGTCCAGAAATGATTGAAGCTACTGACTGAATGAAAGGAGCTGGCATCTCACTCTCTTTGAATCTTCTTTATCATGCTAAGAGGAGCAGGAAAAAGCAAAAAATTTCAGAATTGCACCTTGCAATGCGGAGAAATTACAGTTTGTGCATTTACAATATTCATTGATTTTTGCCATTGAAAAACGTCCAGAAATGATTGAAGCTACTGACTGAATGAAAGGAGCTGGCATCTCACTCTCTTTGAATCTTCTTTATCATGCTAAGAGGAGCAGGAAAAAGCAAAAAATTTCAGAATTGCACCTTGCAATGCGGAGAAATTACTGTTTGTGAATTTACAATATTCGTTGATTTTTGCCATTGAAAAACGTCCAGAAATGATTGAAGCTACTGACTGAATGAAAGGAGCTGGCATCTCACTCTCTTTGAATCTTCTTTATCATGCTAAGAGGAGCAGGAAAAAGCAAAAAATTTCAGAATTGCACCTTGCAATGCGGAGAAATTACAGTTTGTGCATTTACAATATTCATTGATTTTTGCCATTGAAAAACGTCCAGAAATGATTGAAGCTACTGACTGAATGAAAGGAGCTGGCATCTCACTCTCCTTGAATCTTCTTTATCATGCTAAGAGGAGCAGGAAAAAGCAAAAAATTTCAGAATTGCACCTTGCAATGCGGAGAAATTACTGTTTGTGCATTTACAATATTCATTGATTTTTGCCATTGAAAAACATGTTATTCATATACCAGAAATGTTTGAAGCTCCTGACTGAATGAAAGGAGCTGGCACCTCACTCTCTTTGAATCTTCTTTATCATGCTAAGAGGAGCAGGAAAAAGCAAAAAATTTCAGAATTGCACCTTGCAATGCGGAGAAATTACTGTTTGTGCATTTACAATATTCATTGATTTTTGCCATTGAAAAACGTCCAGAAATGATTGTAGCTACTGACTGAATGAAAGGAGCTGGCATCTCACTCTCCTTGAATCTTCTTTATCATGCTAAGAGGAGCAGGAAAAAGCAAAAAATTTCAGAATTGCACCTTGCAATGCGGAGAAATTACTGTTTGTGCATTTACAATATTCATTGATTTTTGCCATTGAAAAATGTCCAGAAATGATTGAAGCTACTGACTGAATGAAAGGAGCTGGCATCTCACTCTCTTTGAATCTTCTTTATCATGCTAAGAGGAGCAGGAAAAAGCAAAAAATTTCAGAATTGCGCCTTGCAATGCGGAGAAATTACTGTTTGTGCATTTACAAAATTCATTGATTTTTGCCATTGAAAAACATCATGTTATTCATATACCAGAAATGATTGAAGCTACTGACTGAAGGAAAGGAGCTGGCATCTCACTCTCTTTGAATCTTCTTTATCATGCTAAGAGGAGCAGGAAAAAGCAAAAAATTTCAGAATTGCACCTTGCAATGCGGAGAATTTACTGTTTGTGCATTTACAATATTCATTGATTTTTGCCATTGAAAAACGTCCAGAAATGATTGAAGCTACTGACTGAATGAAAGGAGCTGGCATCTCACTCTCTTTGAATCTTCTTTATCATGCTAAGAGGAGCAGGAAAAAGCAAAAAATTTCAGAATTGCACCTTGCAATGCGGAGAAATTACAGTTTGTGCATTTACAATATTCATTGATTTTTGCCATTGAAAAACGTCCAGAAATGATTGAAGCTACTGACTGAATGAAAGGAGCTGGCATCTCACTCTCTTTGAATCTTCTTTATCATGCTAAGAGGAGCAGGAAAAAGCAAAAAATTTCAGAATTGCACCTTGCAATGCGGAGAAATTACTGTTTGTGAATTTACAATATTCGTTGATTTTTGCCATTGAAAAACGTCCAGAAATGATTGAAGCTACTGACTGAATGAAAGGAGCTGGCATCTCACTCTCTTTGAATCTTCTTTATCATGCTAAGAGGAGCAGGAAAAACCAAAAAATTTCAGAATTGCACCTTGCAATGCGGAGAAATTACAGTTTGTGCATTTACAATATTCATTGATTTTTGCCATTGAAAAACGTCCAGAAATGATTGAAGCTACTGACTGAATGAAAGGAGCTGGCATCTCACTCTCTTTGAATCTTCTTTATCATGCTAAGAGGAGCAGGAAAAAGCAAAAAATTTCAGAATTGCACCTTGCAATGCGGAGAAATTACTGTTTGTGCATTTACAATATTCATTGATTTTTGCCATTGAAAAACATGTTATTCATTAACCAGAAATGTTTGAAGCTCCTGACTGAATGAAAGGAGCTGGCACCTCACTCTCTTTGAATCTTCTTTATCATGCTAAGAGGAGCAGGAAAAAGCAAAAAATTTCAGAATTGCACCTTGCAATGCGGAGAAATTACTGTTTGTGCATTTACAATATTCATTGATTTTTGCCATTGAAAAACGTCCAGAAATGATTGAAGCTACTGACTGAATGAAAGGAGCTGGCATCTCACTCTCTTTGAATCTTCTTTATCATGCTAAGAGGAGCAGGAAAAAGCAAAAAATTTCAGAATTGCACCTTGCAATGCGGAGAAATTACTGTTTGTGCATTTACAATATTCATTGATTTTTGCCATTGAAAAATGTCCAGAAATGATTGAAGCTACTGACTGAATGAAAGGAGCTGGCATCTCACTCTCTTTGAATCTTCTTTATCATGCTAAGAGGAGCAGGAAAAAGCAAAAAATTTCAGAATTGCGCCTTGCAATGCGGAGAAATTACTGTTTGTGCATTTGCAAAATTCATTGATTTTTGCCATTGAAAAACATCATGTTATTCATATACCAGAAATGATTGAAGCTACTGACTGAAGGAAAGGAGCTGGCATCTCACTCTCTTTGAATCTTCTTTATCATGCTAAGAGGAGCAGGAAAAAGCAAAAAATTTCAGAATTGCACCTTGCAATGCGGAGAATTTACTGTTTGTGCATTTACAATATTCATTGATTTTTGCCATTGAAAAACGTCCAGAAATGATTGAAGCTACTGACTGAATGAAAGGAGCTGGCATCTCACTCTCTTTGAATCTTCTTTATCATGCTAAGAGGAGCAGGAAAAAGCAAAAAATTTCAGAATTGCACCTTGCAATGCGGAGAAATTACAGTTTGTGCATTTACAATATTCATTGATTTTTGCCATTGAAAAACGTCCAGAAATGATTGAAGCTACTGACTGAATGAAAGGAGCTGGCATCTCACTCTCTTTGAATCTTCTTTATCATGCTAAGAGGAGCAGGAAAAAGCAAAAAATTTCAGAATTGCACCTTGCAATGCGGAGAAATTACTGTTTGTGCATTTACAATATTCGTTGATTTTTGCCATTGAAAAACGTCCAGAAATGATTGAAGCTACTGACTGAATGAAAGGAGCTGGCATCTCACTCTCTTTGAATCTTCTTTATCATGCTAAGAGGAGCAGGAAAAAGCAAAAAATTTCAGAATTGCACCTTGCAATGCGGAGAAATTACTGTTTGTGCATTTACAATATTCATTGATTTTTGCCATTGAAAAACATCATGTTATTCATATACCAGAAATGTTTGAAGCTACTGACTGAATGAAAGGAGCTGGCATCTCACTCTCTTTGAATCTTCTTTATCATGCTAAGAGGAGCAGGAAAAAGCAAAAAATTTCAGAATTGCACCTTGCAATGCGGAGAAATTACTGTTTGTGCATTTACAATATTCATTGATTTTTGCCATTGAAAAACGTCCAGAAATGATTGAAGGTACTGACTGAATGAAAGGAGCTGGCATCTCACTCTCTTTGAATCTTCTTTATCATGCTAAGAGGAGCAGGAAAAAGCAAAAAATTTCAGAATTGCAACTTGCAATGCGGAGAAATTACTGTTTGTGCATTTACAATATTCATTGATTTTTGCCATTGAAAAACGTCCAGAAATGATTGAAGCTACTGACTGAATGAAAGGAGCTGGCATCTCACTCTCTTTGAATCTTCTTTATCATGCTAAGTGGAGCAGGGAAAAGCAAAAAATTTCAGAATTGCACCTTGCAATGCGGAGAAATTACAGTTTGTGCATTTACAATATTCATTGATTTTTGCCATTGAAAAACGTCCAGAAATGATTGAAGCTACTGACTGAATGAAAGGAGCTGGCATCTCACTCTCTTTGAATCTTCTTTATCATGCTAAGAGGAGCAGGAAAAAGCAAAAAATTTCAGAATTGCACCTTGCAATGCGGAGAAATTACTGTTTGTGCATTTACAATATTCGTTGATTTTTGCCATTGAAAAACGTCCAGAAATGATTGAAGCTACTGACTGAATGAAAGGAGCTGGCATCTCACTCTCTTTGAATCTTCTTTATCATGCTAAGAGGAGCAGGAAAAAGCAAAAAATTTCAGAATTGCACCTTGCAATGCGGAGAAATTACAGTTTGTGCATTTACAATATTCATTGATTTTTGCCATTGAAAAACGTCCAGAAATGATTGAAGCTACTGACTGAATGAAAGGAGCTGGCATCTCACTCTCTTTGAATCTTCTTTATCATGCTAAGAGGAGCAGGAAAAAGCAAAAAATTTCAGAATTGCACCTTGCAATGCGGAGAATTTACTGTTTGTGCATTTACAATATTCATTGATTTTTGCCATTGAAAAACATGTTATTCATATACCAGAAATGTTTGAAGCTCCTGACTGAATGAAAGGAGCTGGCACCTCACTCTCTTTGAATCTTCTTTATCATGCTAAGAGGAGCAGGAAAAAGCAAAAAATTTCAGAATTGCACCTTGCAATGCGGAGAAATTACTGTTTGTGCATTTACAATATTCATTGATTTTTGCCATTGAAAAACGTCCAGAAATGATTGAAGCTACTGACTGAATGAAAGGAGCTGGCATCTCACTCTCTTTGAATCTTCTTTATCATGCTAAGAGGAGCAGGAAAAAGCAAACAATTTCAGAATTGCACCTTGCAATGCGGAGAAATTACTGTTTGTACATTTACAATATTCATTGATTTTTGCCATTGAAAAATGTCCAGAAATGATTGAAGCTACTGACTGAATGAAAGGAGCTGGCATCTCACTCTCTTTGAATCTTCTTTATCATGCTAAGAGGAGCAGGAAAAAGCAAAAAATTTCAGAATTGCGCCTTGCAATGCGGAGAAATTACTGTTTGTGCATTTACAAAATTCATTGATTTTTGCCATTGAAAAACATCATGTTATTCATATACCAGAAATGATTGAAGCTACTGACTGAAGGAAAGGAGCTGGCATCTCACTCTCTTTGAATCTTCTTTATCATGCTAAGAGGAGCAGGAAAAAGCAAAAAATTTCAGAATTGCACCTTGCAATGCGGAGAATTTACTGTTTGTGCATTTACAATATTCATTGATTTTTGCCATTGAAAAACGTCCAGAAATGATTGAAGCTACTGACTGAATGAAAGGAGCTGGCATCTCACTCTCTTTGAATCTTCTTTATCATGCTAAGAGGAGCAGGAAAAAGCAAAAAATTTCAGAATTGCACCTTGCAATGCGGAGAAATTACAGTTTGTGCATTTACAATATTCATTGATTTTTGCCATTGAAAAACGTCCAGAAATGATTGAAGCTACTGACTGAATGAAAGGAGCTGGCATCTCACTCTCTTTGAATCTTCTTTATCATGCTAAGAGGAGCAGGAAAAAGCAAAAAATTTCAGAATTGCACCTTGCAATGCGGAGAAATTACTGTTTGTGAATTTACAATATTCGTTGATTTTTGCCATTGAAAAACGTCCAGAAATGATTGAAGCTACTGACTGAATGAAAGGAGCTGGCATCTCACTCTCTTTGAATCTTCTTTATCATGCTAAGAGGAGCAGGAAAAAGCAAAAAATTTCAGAATTGCACCTTGCAATGCGGAGAAATTACAGTTTGTGCATTTACAATATTCATTGATTTTTGCCATTGAAAAACGTCCAGAAATGATTGAAGCTACTGACTGAATGAAAGGAGCTGGCATCTCACTCTCCTTGAATCTTCTTTATCATGCTAAGAGGAGCAGGAAAAAGCAAAAAATTTCAGAATTGCACCTTGCAATGCGGAGAAATTACTGTTTGTGCATTTACAATATTCATTGATTTTTGCCATTGAAAAACATGTTATTCATATACCAGAAATGTTTGAAGCTCCTGACTGAATGAAAGGAGCTGGCACCTCACTCTCTTTGAATCTTCTTTATCATGCTAAGAGGAGCAGGAAAAAGCAAAAAATTTCAGAATTGCACCTTGCAATGCGGAGAAATTACTGTTTGTGCATTTACAATATTCATTGATTTTTGCCATTGAAAAACGTCCAGAAATGATTGTAGCTACTGACTGAATGAAAGGAGCTGGCATCTCACTCTCCTTGAATCTTCTTTATCATGCTAAGAGGAGCAGGAAAAAGCAAAAAATTTCAGAATTGCACCTTGCAATGCGGAGAAATTACTGTTTGTGCATTTACAATATTCATTGATTTTTGCCATTGAAAAATGTCCAGAAATGATTGAAGCTACTGACTGAATGAAAGGAGCTGGCATCTCACTCTCTTTGAATCTTCTTTATCATGCTAAGAGGAGCAGGAAAAAGCAAAAAATTTCAGAATTGCGCCTTGCAATGCGGAGAAATTACTGTTTGTGCATTTACAAAATTCATTGATTTTTGCCATTGAAAAACATCATGTTATTCATATACCAGAAATGATTGAAGCTACTGACTGAAGGAAAGGAGCTGGCATCTCACTCTCTTTGAATCTTCTTTATCATGCTAAGAGGAGCAGGAAAAAGCAAAAAATTTCAGAATTGCACCTTGCAATGCGGAGAAATTACTGTTTGTGCATTTACAATATTCATTGATTTTTGCGATTGAAAAACATCATGTTATTCATATACCAGAAATGATTGAAGCTACTGACTGAATGAAAGGAGCTGGCATCTCACTCTCTTTGAATCTTCTTTATCATGCTAAGAGGAGCAGGAAAAAGCAAAAAATTTCAGAATTGCACCTTGCAATGCGGAGAAATTACAGTTTGTGCATTTACAATATTCATTGATTTTTGCCATTGAAAAACGTCCAGAAATGATTGAAGCTACTGACTGAATGAAAGGAGCTGGCATCTCACTCTCTTTGAATCTTCTTTATCATGCTAAGAGGAGCAGGAAAAAGCAAAAAATTTCAGAATTGCACCTTGCAATGCGGAGAAATTACTGTTTGTGCATTTACAATATTCATTGATTTTTGCCATTGAAAAACGTCCAGAAATGATTGAAGGTACTGACTGAATGAAAGGAGCTGGCATCTCACTCTCTTTGAATCTTCTTTATCATGCTAAGAGGAGCAGGAAAAAGCAAAAAATTTCAGAATTGCACCTTGCAATGCGGAGAAATTACTGTTTGTGCATTTACAATATTCATTGATTTTTGCCATTGAAAAACGTCCAGAAATGATTGAAGCTACTGACTGAATGAAAGGAGCTGGCATCTCACTCTCTTTGAATCTTCTTTATCATGCTAAGAGGAGCAGGAAAAAGCAAAAAATTTCAGAATTGCACCTTGCAATGCGGAGAAATTACTGTTTGTGCATTTACAATATTCATTGATTTTTGCCATTGAAAAATGTCCAGAAATGATTGAAGCTACTGCCTGAATGAAAGGAGCTGGCATCTCACTCTCTTTGAATCTTCTTTATCATGCTAAGAGGAGCAGGAAAAAGCAACAAATTTCAGAATTGCGCCTTGCAATGCGGAGAAATTACTGTTTGTGCATTTACAAAATTCATTGATTTTTGCCATTGAAAAACATCATGTTATTCATATACCAGAAATGATTGAAGCTACTGACTGAAGGAAAGGATCTGGCATCTCACTCTCTTTGAATCTTCTTTATCATGCTTAGAGGAGCAGGAAAAAGCAAAAAATTTCAGAATTGCACCTTGCAATGCGGAGAAATTACTGTTTGTGCATTTACAATATTCATTGATTTTTGCCATTGAAAAACGTCCAGAAATGATTGAAGGTACTGACTGAATGAAAGGAGCTGGCATCTCACTCTCTTTGAATCTTCTTTATCATGCTAAGAGGAGCAGGAAAAAGCAAAAAATTTCAGAATTGCAACTTGCAATGCGGAGAAATTACTGTTTGTGCATTTACAATATTCATTGATTTTTGCCATTGAAAAACGTCCAGAAATGATTGAAGCTACTGACTGAATGAAAGGAGCTGGCATCTCACTCTCTTTGAATCTTCTTTATCATGCTAAGTGGAGCAGGGAAAAGCAAAAAATTTCAGAATTGCACCTTGCAATGCGGAGAAATTACAGTTTGTGCATTTACAATATTCATTGATTTTTGCCATTGAAAAACGTCCAGAAATGATTGAAGCTACTGACTGAATGAAAGGAGCTGGCATCTCACTCTCTTTGAATCTTCTTTATCATGCTAAGAGGAGCAGGAAAAAGCAAAAAATTTCAGAATTGCACCTTGCAATGCGGAGAAATTACTGTTTGTGCATTTACAATATTCGTTGATTTTTGCCATTGAAAAACGTCCAGAAATGATTGAAGCTACTGACTGAATGAAAGGAGCTGGCATCTCACTCTCTTTGAATCTTCTTTATCATGCTAAGAGGAGCAGGAAAAAGCAAAAAATTTCAGAATTGCACCTTGCAATGCGGAGAAATTACAGTTTGTGCATTTACAATATTCATTGATTTTTGCCATTGAAAAACGTCCAGAAATGATTGAAGCTACTGACTGAATGAAAGGAGCTGGCATCTCACTCTCTTTGAATCTTCTTTATCATGCTAAGAGGAGCAGGAAAAAGCAAAAAATTTCAGAATTGCACCTTGCAATGCGGAGAATTTACTGTTTGTGCATTTACAATATTCATTGATTTTTGCCATTGAAAAACATGTTATTCATATACCAGAAATGTTTGAAGCTCCTGACTGAATGAAAGGAGCTGGCACCTCACTCTCTTTGAATCTTCTTTATCATGCTAAGAGGAGCAGGAAAAAGCAAAAAATTTCAGAATTGCACCTTGCAATGCGGAGAAATTACTGTTTGTGCATTTACAATATTCATTGATTTTTGCCATTGAAAAACGTCCAGAAATGATTGAAGCTACTGACTGAATGAAAGGAGCTGGCATCTCACTCTCTTTGAATCTTCTTTATCATGCTAAGAGGAGCAGGAAAAAGCAAACAATTTCAGAATTGCACCTTGCAATGCGGAGAAATTACTGTTTGTACATTTACAATATTCATTGATTTTTGCCATTGAAAAATGTCCAGAAATGATTGAAGCTACTGACTGAATGAAAGGAGCTGGCATCTCACTCTCTTTGAATCTTCTTTATCATGCTAAGAGGAGCAGGAAAAAGCAAAAAATTTCAGAATTGCGCCTTGCAATGCGGAGAAATTACTGTTTGTGCATTTACAAAATTCATTGATTTTTGCCATTGAAAAACATCATGTTATTCATATACCAGAAATGATTGAAGCTACTGACTGAAGGAAAGGAGCTGGCATCTCACTCTCTTTGAATCTTCTTTATCATGCTAAGAGGAGCAGGAAAAAGCAAAAAATTTCAGAATTGCACCTTGCAATGCGGAGAATTTACTGTTTGTGCATTTACAATATTCATTGATTTTTGCCATTGAAAAACGTCCAGAAATGATTGAAGCTACTGACTGAATGAAAGGAGCTGGCATCTCACTCTCTTTGAATCTTCTTTATCATGCTAAGAGGAGCAGGAAAAAGCAAAAAATTTCAGAATTGCACCTTGCAATGCGGAGAAATTACAGTTTGTGCATTTACAATATTCATTGATTTTTGCCATTGAAAAACGTCCAGAAATGATTGAAGCTACTGACTGAATGAAAGGAGCTGGCATCTCACTCTCTTTGAATCTTCTTTATCATGCTAAGAGGAGCAGGAAAAAGCAAAAAATTTCAGAATTGCACCTTGCAATGCGGAGAAATTACTGTTTGTGAATTTACAATATTCGTTGATTTTTGCCATTGAAAAACGTCCAGAAATGATTGAAGCTACTGACTGAATGAAAGGAGCTGGCATCTCACTCTCTTTGAATCTTCTTTATCATGCTAAGAGGAGCAGGAAAAAGCAAAAAATTTCAGAATTGCACCTTGCAATGCGGAGAAATTACAGTTTGTGCATTTACAATATTCATTGATTTTTGCCATTGAAAAACGTCCAGAAATGATTGAAGCTACTGACTGAATGAAAGGAGCTGGCATCTCACTCTCCTTGAATCTTCTTTATCATGCTAAGAGGAGCAGGAAAAAGCAAAAAATTTCAGAATTGCACCTTGCAATGCGGAGAAATTACTGTTTGTGCATTTACAATATTCATTGATTTTTGCCATTGAAAAACATGTTATTCATATACCAGAAATGTTTGAAGCTCCTGACTGAATGAAAGGAGCTGGCACCTCACTCTCTTTGAATCTTCTTTATCATGCTAAGAGGAGCAGGAAAAAGCAAAAAATTTCAGAATTGCACCTTGCAATGCGGAGAAATTACTGTTTGTGCATTTACAATATTCATTGATTTTTGCCATTGAAAAACGTCCAGAAATGATTGTAGCTACTGACTGAATGAAAGGAGCTGGCATCTCACTCTCCTTGAATCTTCTTTATCATGCTAAGAGGAGCAGGAAAAAGCAAAAAATTTCAGAATTGCACCTTGCAATGCGGAGAAATTACTGTTTGTGCATTTACAATATTCATTGATTTTTGCCATTGAAAAATGTCCAGAAATGATTGAAGCTACTGACTGAATGAAAGGAGCTGGCATCTCACTCTCTTTGAATCTTCTTTATCATGCTAAGAGGAGCAGGAAAAAGCAAAAAATTTCAGAATTGCGCCTTGCAATGCGGAGAAATTACTGTTTGTGCATTTACAAAATTCATTGATTTTTGCCATTGAAAAACATCATGTTATTCATATACCAGAAATGATTGAAGCTACTGACTGAAGGAAAGGAGCTGGCATCTCACTCTCTTTGAATCTTCTTTATCATGCTAAGAGGAGCAGGAAAAAGCAAAAAATTTCAGAATTGCACCTTGCAATGCGGAGAAATTACTGTTTGTGCATTTACAATATTCATTGATTTTTGCGATTGAAAAACATCATGTTATTCATATACCAGAAATGATTGAAGCTACTGACTGAATGAAAGGAGCTGGCATCTCACTCTCTTTGAATCTTCTTTATCATGCTAAGAGGAGCAGGAAAAAGCAAAAAATTTCAGAATTGCACCTTGCAATGCGGAGAAATTACAGTTTGTGCATTTACAATATTCATTGATTTTTGCCATTGAAAAACGTCCAGAAATGATTGAAGCTACTGACTGAATGAAAGGAGCTGGCATCTCACTCTCTTTGAATCTTCTTTATCATGCTAAGAGGAGCAGGAAAAAGCAAAAAATTTCAGAATTGCACCTTGCAATGCGGAGAAATTACTGTTTGTGCATTTACAATATTCATTGATTTTTGCCATTGAAAAACGTCCAGAAATGATTGAAGGTACTGACTGAATGAAAGGAGCTGGCATCTCACTCTCTTTGAATCTTCTTTATCATGCTAAGAGGAGCAGGAAAAAGCAAAAAATTTCAGAATTGCACCTTGCAATGCGGAGAAATTACTGTTTGTGCATTTACAATATTCATTGATTTTTGCCATTGAAAAACGTCCAGAAATGATTGAAGCTACTGACTGAATGAAAGGAGCTGGCATCTCACTCTCTTTGAATCTTCTTTATCATGCTAAGAGGAGCAGGAAAAAGCAAAAAATTTCAGAATTGCACCTTGCAATGCGGAGAAATTACTGTTTGTGCATTTACAATATTCATTGATTTTTGCCATTGAAAAATGTCCAGAAATGATTGAAGCTACTGCCTGAATGAAAGGAGCTGGCATCTCACTCTCTTTGAATCTTCTTTATCATGCTAAGAGGAGCAGGAAAAAGCAACAAATTTCAGAATTGCGCCTTGCAATGCGGAGAAATTACTGTTTGTGCATTTACAAAATTCATTGATTTTTGCCATTGAAAAACATCATGTTATTCATATACCAGAAATGATTGAAGCTACTGACTGAAGGAAAGGATCTGGCATCTCACTCTCTTTGAATCTTCTTTATCATGCTTAGAGGAGCAGGAAAAAGCAAAAAATTTCAGAATTGCACCTTGCAATGCGGAGAAATTACTGTTTGTGCATTTACAATATTCATTGATTTTTGCCATTGAAAAACGTCCAGAAATGATTGAAGCTACTGACTGAATGAAAGGAGCTGGCATCTCACTCTCTTTGAATCTTCTTTATCATGCTAAGAGGAGCAGGAAAAAGCAAAAAATTTCAGAATTGCACCTTGCAATGCGGAGAAATTACTGTTTGTGCATTTACAATATTCATTGATTTTTGCGATTGAAAAACATCATGTTATTCATATACCAGAAATGATTGAAGCTACTGACTGAATGAAAGGAGCTGGCATCTCACTCTCTTTGAATCTTCTTTATCATGCTAAGAGGAGCAGGAAAAAGTAAAAAATTTCAGAATTGCACCTTGCAATGCGGAGAAATTACTGTTTGTGCATTTACAATATTCATTGATTTTTGCCATTGAAAAACATCCAGAAATGATTGAAGCTACTGACTGAATGAAAGGAGCTGGCATCTCACTCTCTTTGAATCTTCTTTATCATGCTAAGAGGAGCAGGAAAAAGCAAAAAATTTCAGAATTGCACCTTGCAATGCGGAGAAATTACTGTTTGTGCATTTACAATATTCATTGATTTTTGCTATTGAAAAACATCATGTTATTCATATACCAGAAATGATTGAAGCTACTGACTGAATGAAAGGAGCTGGCATCTCACTCTCTTTGAATCTTCTTTATCATGCTAAGAGGAGCAGGAAAAAGCAAAAAATTTCAGAATTGCACCTTGCAATGCGGAGAAATTACAGTTTGTGCATTTACAATATTCATTGATTTTTGCCATTGAAAAACGTCCAGAAATGATTGAAGCTACTGACTGAATGAAAGGAGCTGGCATCTCACTCTCTTTGAATCTTCTTTATCATGCTAAGAGGAGCAGGAAAAAGCAAAAAATTTCAGAATTGCACCTTGCAATGCGGAGAAATTACTGTTTGTGCATTTACAATATTCATTGATTTTTGCCATTGAAAAACGTCCAGAAATGATTGAAGGTACTGACTGAATGAAAGGAGCTGGCATCTCACTCTCTTTGAATCTTCTTTACCATGCTAAGAGGAGCAGGAAAAAGCAAAAAATTTCAGAATTGCACCTTGCAATGCGGAGAAATTACTGTTTGTGCATTTACAATATTCATTGATTTTTGCCATTGAAAAACGTCCAGAAATGATTGAAGCTACTGACTGAATGAAAGGAGCTGGCATCTCACTCTCTTTGAATCTTCTTTATCATGCTAAGAGGAGCAGGAAAAAGTAAAAAATTTCAGAATTGCACCTTGCAATGCGGAGAAATTACTGTTTGTGCATTTACAATATTCAATGATTTTTGCCATTGAAAAACGTCCAGAAATGATTGAAGCTACTGACTGAATGAAATGAGCTGGCATCTCACTCTCTTTGAATCTTGTTTATCATGCTAAGAGGAGCAGGAAAAAGCAAAAAATTTCAGAATTGCACCTTGCAATGCGGAGAAATTACTGTTTGTGCATTTACAATATTCATTGATTTTTGCCATTGAAAAACGTCCAGAAATGATTGAAGCTACTGACTGAATGAAAGGAGCTGGCATCTCACTCTCTTTGAATCTTCTTTATCATGCTAAGAGGAGCAGGAAAAAGCAAAAAATTTCAGAATTGCACCTTGCAATGCGGAGAAATTACTGTTTGTGCATTTACAATATTCATTGATTTTTGCCATTGAAAAACATCATGTTATTCATATACCAGAAATGATTGAAGCTACTGACTGAATGAAAGGAGCTGGCATCTCACTCTCTTTGAATCTACTTTACCATGCTAAGAGGAGCAGGAAAAAGTAAAAAATTTCAGAATTGCACCTTGCAATGTGGAGAAATTACTGTTTGTGCATTTATAATATTCAATGATTTTTGCCATTGAAAAACGTCCAGAAATGATTGAAGCTACTGACTGAACGAAAGGAGCTGGCATCTCACTCTCTTTGAATCTTCTTTATCATGCTAAGAGGAGCAGGAAAAAGCAAAAAATTTCAGAATTGCACCTTGCAATGCGGAGAAATTACTGTTTGTGCATTTACAATATTCATTGATTTTTGCCATTGAAAAACATCATGTTATTCATGTACCAGAAATGTTTGAAGCTACTGACTGAATGAAAGGAGCTGGCATCTCACTCTCTTTGAATCTTCTTTATCATGCTAAGAGGAGCAGGAAAAAGCAAAAAATTTCAGAATTGCACATTGCAATGCGGAGAAATTACTGTTTGTGCATTTACAATATTCATTGATTTTTGCCATTGAAAAACGTCCAGAAATGATTGAAGCTACTGACTGAATGAAAGGAGCTGGCATCTCACTCTCTTTGAATCTTCTTTATCATGCTAAGAGGAGCAGGAAAAAGCAAAAAATTTCAGAATTGCACCTTGCAATGCGGAGAAATTACTGTTTGTGCATTTACAATATTCATTGATTTTTGCCATTGAAAAACGTCCAGAAATGATTGAAGCTACTGACTGAATGAAAGGAGCTGGCATCTCACTCTCTATGAATCTTCTTTATCATGCTAAGAGGAGCAGGAAAAAGCAAAAAATTTCAGAATTGCACCTTGCAATGCGGAGAAATTACTGTTTGTGCATTTACAATATTCATTGATTTTTGCCATTGAAAAATGTCCAGAAATGATTGAAGCTACTGACTGAATGAAAGGAGCTGGCATCTCACTCTCTTTGAATCTTCTTTATCATGCTAAGAGGAGCAGGAAAAAGCAAAAAATTTCAGAATTGCACCTTGCAATGCGGAGAAATTACTGTTTGTGCATTTACAATATTCATTGATTTTTGCTATTGAAAAACATCATGTTATTCATATACCAGAAATGATTGAAGCTACTGACTGAATGAAAGGAGCTGGCATCTCACTCTCTTTGAATCTTCTTTATCATGCTAAGAGGAGCAGGAAAAAGCAAAAAATTTCAGAATTGCACCTTGCAATGCGGAGAAATTACAGTTTGTGCATTTACAATATTCATTGATTTTTGCTATTGAAAAACGTCCAGAAATGATTGAAGCTACTGACTGAATGAAAGGAGCTGGCATCTCACTCTCTTTGAATCTTCTTTATCATGCTAAGAGGAGCAGGAAAAAGCAAAAAATTTCAGAATTGCACCTTGCAATGCGGAGAAATTACTGTTTGTGCATTTACAATATTCATTGATTTTTGCCATTGAAAAACGTCCAGAAATGAATGAAGGTACTGACTGAATGAAAGGAGCTGGCATCTCACTCTCTTTGAATCTTCTTTATCATGCTTAGAGGAGCAGGAAAAAGCAAAAAATTTCAGAATTGCACCTTGCAATGCGGAGAAATTACTGTTTGTGCATTTACAATATTCATTGATTTTTGCCATTGAAAAACGTCCAGAAATGATTGAAGCTACTGACTGAATGAAAGGAGCTGGCATCTCACTCTCTTTGAATCTTCTTTATCATGCTAAGAGGAGCAGGAAAAAGCAAAAAATTTCAGAATTGCACCTTGCAATGCGGAGAAATTACTGTTTGTGCATTTACAATATTCATTGATTTTTGCCATTGAAAAATGTCCAGAAATGATTGAAGCTACTGACTGAATGAAAGGAGCTGGCATCTCACTCTCTTTGAATCTTCTTTATCATGCTAAGAGGAGCAGGAAAAAGCAAAAAATTTCAGAATTGCGCCTTGCAATGCGGAGAAATTACTGTTTGTGCATTTACAAAATTCATTGATTTTTGCCATTGAAAAACATCATGTTATTCATATACCAGAAATGATTGAAGCTACTGACTGAATGAAAGGAGCTGGCATCTCACTCTCTTTGAATCTTCTTTATCATGCTAAGAGGAGCAGGAAAAAGCAAAAAATTTCAGAATTGCACCTTGCAATGCGGAGAAATTACTGTTTGTGCATTTACAATATTCATTGATTTTTGCCATTGAAAAATGTCCAGAAATGATTGAAGCTACTGACTGAATGAAAGGAGCTGGCATCTCACTCTCTTTGAATCTTCTTTATCATGCTAAGAGGAGCAGGAAAAAGCAAAAAATTTCAGAATTGCACCTTGCAATGCGGAGAAATTACTGTTTGTGCATTTACAATATTCATTGATTTTTGCCATTGAAAAATGTCCAGAAATGATTGAAGCTACTGACTGAATGAAAGGAGCTGGCATCTCACTCTCTTTGAATCTTCTTTATCATGCTAAGAGGAGCAGGAAAAAGCAAAAAATTTCAGAATTGCACCTTGCAATGCGGAGAAATTACTGTTTGTGCATTTACAATATTCATTGATTTTTGCTATTGAAAAACATCATGTTATTCATATACCAGAAATGATTGAAGCTACTGACTGAATGAAAGGAGCTGGCATCTCACTCTCTTTGAATCTTCTTTATCATGCTAAGAGGAGCAGGAAAAAGCAAAAAATTTCAGAATTGCACCTTGCAATGCGGAGAAATTACAGTTTGTGCATTTACAATATTCATTGATTTTTGCCATTGAAAAACGTCCAGAAATGATTGAAGCTACTGACTGAATGAAAGGAGCTGGCATCTCACTCTCTTTGAATCTTCTTTATCATGCTAAGAGGAGCAGGAAAAAGCAAAAAATTTCAGAATTGCACCTTGCAATGCGGAGAAATTACTGTTTGTGCATTTACAATATTCATTGATTTTTGCCATTGAAAAACGTCCAGAAATGAATGAAGGTACTGACTGAATGAAAGGAGCTGGCATCTCACTCTCTTTGAATCTTCTTTATCATGCTAAGAGGAGCAGGAAAAAGCAAAAAATTTCAGAATTGCACCTTGCAATGCGGAGAAATTACTGTTTGTGCATTTACAATATTCATTGATTTTTGCCATTGAAAAACGTCCAGAAATGATTGAAGCTACTGACTGAATGAAAGGAGCTGGCATCTCACTCTCTTTGAATCTTCTTTATCATGCTAAGAGGAGCAGGAAAAAGCAAAAAATTTCAGAATTGCACCTTGCAATGCGGAGAAATTACTGTTTGTGCATTTACAATATTCATTGATTTTTGCCATTGAAAAATGTCCAGAAATGATTGAAGCTACTGACTGAATGAAAGGAGCTGGCATCTCACTCTCTTTGAATCTTCTTTATCATGCTAAGAGGAGCAGGAAAAAGCAAAAAATTTCAGAATTGCGCCTTGCAATGCGGAGAAATTACTGTTTGTGCATTTACAAAATTCATTGATTTTTGCCATTGAAAAACATCATGTTATTCATATACCAGAAATGATTGAAGCTACTGACTGAAGGAAAGGATCTGGCATCTCACTCTCTTTGAATCTTCTTTATCATGCTTAGAGGAGCAGGAAAAAGCAAAAAATTTCAGAATTGCACCTTGCAATGCGGAGAAATTACTGTTTGTGCATTTACAATATTCATTGATTTTTGCCATTGAAAAACGTCCAGAAATGATTGAAGCTACTGACTGAATGAAAGGAGCTGGCATCTCACTCTCTTTGAATCTTCTTTATCATGCTAAGAGGAGCAGGAAAAAGCAAAACATTTCAGAATTGCACCTTGCAATGCGGAGAAATTACTGTTTGTGCATTTACAATATTCATTGATTTTTGCGATTGAAAAACATCATGTTATTCATATACCAGAAATGATTGAAGCTACTGACTGAATGAAAGGAGCTGGCATCTCACTCTCTTTGAATCTTCTTTATCATGCTAAGAGGAGCAGGAAAAAGTAAAAAATTTCAGAATTGCACCTTGCATTGCGGAGAAATTACTGTTTGTGCATTTACAATATTCAATGATTTTTGCCATTGAAAAACGTCCAGAAATGATTGAAGCTACTGACTGAATGAAATGAGCTGGCATCTCACTCTCTTTGAATCTTGTTTATCATGCTAAGAGGAGCAGGAAAAAGCAAAAAATTTCAGAATTGCACCTTGCAATGCGGAGAAATTACTGTTTGTGCATTTACAATATTCATTGATTTTTGCCATTGAAAAACGTCCAGAAATGATTGAAGCTACTGACTGAATGAAAGGAGCTGGCATCTCACTCTCTTTGAATCTTCTTTATCATGCTAAGAGGAGCAGGAAAAAGCAAAAAATTTCAGAATTGCACCTTGCAATGCGGAGAAATTACTGTTTGTGCATTTACAATATTCATTGATTTTTGCCATTGAAAAACATCATGTTATTCATATACCAGAAATGATTGAAGCTACTGACTGAATGAAAGGAGCTGGCATCTCACTCTCTTTGAATCTTCTTTATCATGCTAAGAGGAGCAGGAAAAAGTAAAAAATTTCAGAATTGCACCTTGCAATGTGGAGAAATTACTGTTTGTGCATTTATAATATTCAATGATTTTTGCCATTGAAAAACGTCCAGAAATGATTGAAGCTACTGACTGAACGAAAGGAGCTGGCATCTCACTCTCTTTGAATCTTCTTTATCATGCTAAGAGGAGCAGGAAAAAGCAAAAAATTTCAGAATTGCACCTTGCAATGCGGAGAAATTACTGTTTGTGCATTTACAATATTCATTGATTTTTGCCATTGAAAAACATCATGTTATTCATGTACCAGAAATGTTTGAAGCTACTGACTGAATGAAAGGAGCTGGCATCTCACTCTCTTTGAATCTTCTTTATCATGCTAAGAGGAGCAGGAAAAAGCAAAAAATTTCAGAATTGCACATTGCAATGCGGAGAAATTACTGTTTGTGCATTTACAATATTCATTGATTTTTGCCATTGAAAAACGTCCAGAAATGATTGAAGCTACTGACTGAATGAAAGGAGCTGGCATCTCACTCTCTTTGAATCTTCTTTATCATGCTAAGAGGAGCAGGAAAAAGCAAAAAATTTCAGAATTGCACCTTGCAATGCGGAGAAATTACTGTTTGTGCATTTACAATATTCATTGATTTTTGCCATTGAAAAACGTCCAGAAATGATTGAAGCTACTGACTGAATGAAAGGAGCTGGCATCTCACTCTCTTTGAATATTCTTTATCATGCTAAGAGGAGCAGGAAAAAGCAAAAAATTTCAGAATTGCACCTTGCAATGCGGAGAAATTACTGTTTGTGCATTTACAATATTCATTGATTTTTGCCATTGAAAAATGTCCAGAAATGATTGAAGCTACTGACTGAATGAAAGGAGCTGGCATCTCACTCTCTTTGAATCTTCTTTATCATGCTAAGAGGAGCAGGAAAAAGCAAAAAATTTCAGAATTGCGCCTTGCAATGCGGAGAAATTACTGTTTGTGCATTTACAAAATTCATTGATTTTTGCCATTGAAAAACATCATGTTATTCATATACCAGAAATGATTGAAGCTACTGACTGAAGGAAAGGATCTGGCATCTCACTCTCTTTGAATCTTCTTTATCATGCTAAGAGGAGCAGGAAAAAGCAAAAAATTTCAGAATTGCACCTTGCAATGCGGAGAAATTACTGTTTGTGCATTTACAATATTCATTGATTTTTGCCATTGAAAAACGTCCAGAAATGATTGAAGCTACTGACTGAATGAAAGGAGCTGGCATCTCACTCTCTTTGAATCTTCTTTATAATGCTAAGAGGAGCAGGAAAAAGCAAAAAATTTCAGAATTGCACCTTGCAATGCGGAGAAATTACTGTTTGTGCATTTACAATATTCATTGATTTTTGCCATTGAAAAACGTCCAGAAATGATTGAAGCTACTGACTGAATGAAAGGAGCTGGCATCTCACTCTCTTTGAATCTTCTTTATCATGCTAAGAGGAGCAGGAAAAAGCAAAAAATTTCAGAATTGCACCTTGCAATGCGGAGAAATTACTGTTTGTGCATTTACAATATTCATTGATTTTTGCCATTGAAAAATGTCCAGAAATGATTGAAGCTACTGACTGAATGAAAGGAGCTGGCATCTCACTCTCTTTGAATCTTCTTTATCATGCTAAGAGGAGCAGGAAAAAGCAAAAAATTTCAGAATTGCGCCTTGCAATGCGGAGAAATTACTGTTTGTGCATTTACAAAATTCATTGATTTTTGCCATTGAAAAATATCATGTTATTCATATACCAGAAATGATTGAAGCTACTGACTGAAGGAAAGGATCTGGCATCTCACTCTCTTTGAATCTTCTTTATCATGCTAAGAGGAGCAGGAAAAAGCAAAAAATTTCAGAATTGCAAATTGCAATGCAGAGAAATTACTGTTTGTGCATTTACAATATTCATTGATTTTTGTCATTGAAAAACGTCCAGAAATGATTGAAGCTACTGACTGAATGAAAGGAGCTGGCATCTCACTCTCTTTGAATCTTCTTTATCATGCTAAGAGGAGCAGGAAAAAGCAAAAAATTTCAGAATTGCACATTGCAATGCGGAGAAATTACTGTTTGTGCATTTACAATATTCATTGATTTTTGCCATTGAAAAACGTCCAGAAATGATTGAAGCTACTGACTGAATGAAAGGAGCTGGCATCTCACTCTCTTTGAATCTTCTTTATCATGCTAAGAGGAGCAGGAAAAAGCAAAAAATTTCAGAATTGCACCTTGCAATGCGGAGAAATTACTGTTTGTGCATTTACAATATTCATTGATTTTTGCCATTGAAAAACGTCCAGAAATGATTGAAGCTACTGACTGAATGAAAGGAGCTGGCATCTCACTCTCTTTGAATCTTCTTTATCATGCTAAGAGGAGCAGGAAAAAGCAAAAAATTTCAGAATTGCACCTTGCAATGCGGAGAAATTACTGTTTGTGCATTTACAATATTCATTGATTTTTGCCATTGAAAAATGTCCAGAAATGATTGAAGCTACTGACTGAATGAAAGGAGCTGGCATCTCACTCTCTTTGAATCTTCTTTATCATGCTAAGAGGAGCAGGAAAAAGCAAAAAATTTCAGAATTGCGCCTTGCAATGCGGAGAAATTACTGTTTGTGCATTTACAAAATTCATTGATTTTTGCCATTGAAAAACATCATGTTATTCATATACCAGAAATGATTGAAGCTACTGACTGAAGGAAAGGATCTGGCATCTCACTCTCTTTGAATCTTCTTTATCATGCTAAGAGGAGCAGGAAAAAGCAAAAAATTTCAGAATTGCACCTTGCAATGCGGAGAAATTACTGTTTGTGCATTTACAATATTCATTGATGTTTGCCATTGAAAAACGTCCAGAAATGATTGAAGCTACTGACTGAATGAAAGGAGCTGGCATCTCACTCTCTTTGAATCTTCTTTATCATGCTAAGAGGAGCAGGAAAAAGCAAAAAATTTCAGAATTGCACCTTGCAATGCGGAGAAATTACTGTTTGTGCATTTACAATATTCATTGATTTTTGCCATTGAAAAACGTCCAGAAATGATTGAAGCTACTGACTGAATGAAAGGAGCTGGCATCTCACTCTCTTTGAATCTTCTTTATCATGATAAGAGGAGCAGGAAAAAGCAAAAAATTTCAGAATTGCACCTTGCAATGCGGAGAAATTACTGTTTGTGCATTTACAATATTCATTGATTTTTGCCATTGAAAAATGTCCAGAAATGATTGAAGCTACTGACTGAATGAAAGGAGCTGGCATCTCACTCTCTTTGAATCTTCTTTATCATGCTAAGAGGAGCAGGAAAAAGCAAAAAATTTCAGAATTGCGCCTTGCAATGCGGAGAAATTACTGTTTGTGCATTTACAAAATTCATTGATTTTTGCCATTGAAAAACATCATGTTATTCATATACCAGAAATGATTGAAGCTACTGACTGAAGGAAAGGATCTGGCATCTCACTCTCTTTGAATCTTCTTTATCATGCTAAGAGGAGCAGGAAAAAGCAAAAAATTTCAGAATTGCACCTTGCAATGCGGAGAAATTACTGTTTGTGCATTTACAATATTCATTGATTTTTGCCATTGAAAAACGTCCAGAAATGATTGAAGCTACTGACTGAATGAAAGGAGCTGGCATCTCACTCTCTTTGAATCTTCTTTATCATGCTAAGAGGAGCAGGAAAAAGCAAAAAATTTCAGAATTGCACCTTGCAATGCGGAGAAATTACAGTTTGTGCATTTACAATATTCATTGATTTTTGCGATTGAAAAACATCATGTTATTCATATACCAGAAATGATTGAAGCTACTGACTGAATGAAAGGAGCTGGCATCTCACTCTCTTTGAATCTTCTTTATCATGCTAAGAGGAGCAGGAAAAAGTAAAAAATTTCAGAATTGCACCTTGCAATGCGGAGAAATTACTGTTTGTGCATTTACAATATTCAATGATTTTTGCCATTGAAAAACGTCCAGAAATGATTGAAGCTACTGACTGAATGAAAGGAGCTGGCATCTCACTCTCTTTGAATCTTGTTTATCATGCTAAGAGGAGCAGGAAAAAGCAAAAAATTTCAGAATTGCACCTTGCAATGCGGAGAAATTACTGTTTGTGCATTTACAATATTCATTGATTTTTGCCATTGAAAAACGTCCAGAAATGATTGAAGCTACTGACTGAATGAAAGGAGCTGGCATCTCACTCTCTTTGAATCTTCTTTATCATGCTAAGAGGAGCAGGAAAAAGCAAAAAATTTCAGAATTGCACCTTGCAATGCGGAGAAATTACTGTTTGTGCATTTACAATATTCATTGATTTTTGCTATTGAAAAACATCATGTTATTCATATACCAGAAATGATTGAAGCTACTGACTGAATGAAAGGAGCTGGCATCTCACTCTCTTTGAATCTTCTTTATCATGCTAAGAGGAGCAGGAAAAAGCAAAAAATTTCAGAATTGCACCTTGCAATGCGGAGAAATTACAGTTTGTGCATTTACAATATTCATTGATTTTTGCCATTGAAAAACGTCCAGAAATGATTGAAGCTACTGACTGAATGAAAGGAGCTGGCATCTCACTCTCTTTGAATCTTCTTTATCATGCTAAGAGGAGCAGGAAAAAGCAAAAAATTTCAGAATTGCACCTTGCAATGCGGAGAAATTACTGTTTGTGCATTTACAATATTCATTGATTTTTGCCATTGAAAAACGTCCAGAAATGATTGAAGGTACTGACTGAATGAAAGGAGCTGGCATCTCACTCTCTTTGAATCTTCTTTATCATGCTAAGAGGAGCAGGAAAAAGCAAAAAATTTCAGAATTGCACCTTGCAATGCGGAGAAATTACTGTTTGTGCATTTACAATATTCATTGATTTTTGCCATTGAAAAACGTCCAGAAATGATTGAAGCTACTGACTGAATGAAAGGAGCTGGCATCTCACTCTCTTTGAATCTTCTTTATCATGCTAAGAGGAGCAGGAAAAAGCAAAAAATTTCAGAATTGCACCTTGCAATGCGGAGAAATTACTGTTTGTGCATTTACAATATTCATTGATTTTTGCCATTGAAAAATGTCCAGAAATGATTGAAGCTACTGACTGAATGAAAGGAGCTGGCATCTCACTCTCTTTGAATCTTCTTTATCATGCTAAGAGGAGCAGGAAAAAGCAAAAAATTTCAGAATTGCGCCTTGCAATGCGGAGAAATTACTGTTTGTGCATTTACAAAATTCATTGATTTTTGCCATTGAAAAACATCATGTTATTCACATACCAGAAATGATTGAAGCTACTGACTGAAGGAAAGGATATGGCATCTCATTCTCTTTGAATCTTCTTTATCATGCTTAGAGGAGCAGGAAAA
Source organism: Phyllobates terribilis (assembly GCF_046119375.1). Taxonomy (NCBI): domain Eukaryota; kingdom Metazoa; phylum Chordata; class Amphibia; order Anura; family Dendrobatidae; genus Phyllobates; species Phyllobates terribilis. Next base: position 170,915 of record NW_027364225.1, on the reverse strand, counting down.
AGCAAAAAATTTCAGAATTGCACCTTGCAATGCGGAGAAATTACTGTTTGTGCATTTACAATATTCATTGATTTTTGCCATTGAAAAACGTCCAGAAATGATTGAAGCTACTGACTGAATGAAAGGAGCTGGCATCTCACTCTCTTTGAATCTTCTTTATCATGCTAAGAGGAGCAGGAAAAAGCAAAAAATTTCAGAATTGCACCTTGCAATGCGGAGAAATTACTGTTTGTGCATTTACAATATTCATTGATTTTTGCCATTGAAAAATGTCCAGAAATGATTGAAGCTACTGACTGAATGAAAGGAGCTGGCATCTCACTCTCTTTGAATCTTCTTTATCATGCTAAGAGGAGCAGGAAAAAGCAAAAAATTTCAGAATTGCGCCTTGCAATGCGGAGAAATTACTGTTTGTGCATTTACAAAATTCATTGATTTTTGCCATTGAAAAACATCATGTTATTCACATACCAGAAATGATTGAAGCTACTGACTGAAGGAAAGGATCTGGCATCTCACTCTCTTTGAATCTTCTTTATCATGCTAAGAGGAGCAGGAAAAAGCAAAAAATTTCGGAATTGCACCTTGCAATGCGGAGAAATTACTGTTTGTGCATTTACAATATTCATTGATTTTTGCCATTGAAAAACGTCCAGAAATGATTGAAGCTACTGACTGAATGAAAGGAGCTGGCATCTCACTCTCTTGAATCTTCTTTATCATGCTAAGAGGAGCAGGAAAAAGCAAAAAATTTCAGAATTGCACCTTGCAATGCGGAGAAATTACAGTTTGTGCATTTACAATATTCATAGATTTTTGCGATTGAAAAACATCATGTTATTCATATACCAGAAATGATTGAAGCTACTGACTGAATGAAAGGAGCTGGCATCTCACTCTCTTTGAATCTTCTTTATCATGCTAAGAGGAGCAGGAAAAAGTAAAAAATTTCAGAATTGCACCTTGCAATGCGGAGAAATTACTGTTTGTGCATTTACAATATTCAATGATTTTTGCCATTGAAAAACGTCCAGAAATGATTGAAGCTACTGACTGAATGAAAGGAGCTGGCATCTCACTCTCTTTGAATCTTGTTTATCATGCTAAGAGGAGCAGGAAAAAGCAAAAAATTTCAGAATTGCACCTTGCAATGCGGAGAAATTACTGTTTGTGCATTTACAATATTCATTGATTTTTGCCATTGAAAAACGTCCAGAAATGATTGAAGCTACTGACTGAATGAAAGGAGCTGGCATCTCACTCTCTTTGAATCTTCTTTATCATGCTAAGAGGAGCAGGAAAAAGCAAAAAATTTCAGAATTGCACCTTGCAATGCGGAGAAATTACTGTTTGTGCATTTACAATATTCATTGATTTTTGCTATTGAAAAACATCATGTTATTCATATACCAGAAATGATTGAAGCTACTGACTGAATGAAAGGAGCTGGCATCTCACTCTCTTTGAATCTTCTTTATCATGCTAAGAGGAGCAGGAAAAAGCAAAAAATTTCAGAATTGCACCTTGCAATGCGGAGAAATTACAGTTTGTGCATTTACAATATTCATTGATTTTTGCCATTGAAAAACGTCCAGAAATGATTGAAGCTACTGACTGAATGAAAGGAGCTGGCATCTCACTCTCTTTGAATCTTCTTTATCATGCTAAGAGGAGCAGGAAAAAGCAAAAAATTTCAGAATTGCACCTTGCAATGCGGAGAAATTACTGTTTGTGCATTTACAATATTCATTGATTTTTGCCATTGAAAAACGTCCAGAAATGATTGAAGGTACTGACTGAATGAAAGGAGCTGGCATCTCACTCTCTTTGAATCTTCTTTATCATGCTAAGAGGAGCAGGAAAAAGCAAAAAATTTCAGAATTGCACCTTGCAATGCGGAGAAATTACTGTTTGTGCATTTACAATATTCATTGATTTTTGCCATTGAAAAACGTCCAGAAATGATTGAAGCTACTGACTGAATGAAAGGAGCTGGCATCTCACTCTCTTTGAATCTTCTTTATCATGCTAAGAGGAGCAGGAAAAAGCAAAAAATTTCAGAATTGCACCTTGCAATGCGGAGAAATTACTGTTTGTGCATTTACAATATTCATTGATTTTTGCCATTGAAAAATGTCCAGAAATGATTGAAGCTACTGACTGAATGAAAGGAGCTGGCATCTCACTCTGTTTGAATCTTCTTTATCATGCTAAGAGGAGCAGGAAAAAGCAAAAAATTTCAGAATTGCGCCTTGCAATGCGGAGAAATTACTGTTTGTGCATTTACAAAATTCATTGATTTTTGCCATTGAAAAACATCATGTTATTCATATACCAGAAATGATTGAAGCTACTGACTGAAGGAAAGGATATGGCATCTCACTCTCTTTGAATCTTCTTTATCATGCTTAGAGGAGCAGGAAAAAGCAAAAAATTTCAGAATTGCACCTTGCAATGCGGAGAAATTACTGTTTGTGCATTTACAATATTCATTGATTTTTGCCATTGAAAAACGTCCAGAAATGATTGAAGCTACTGACTGAATGAAAGGAGCTGGCATCTCACTCTCTTTGAATCTTCTTTATCATGCTAAGAGGAGCAGGAAAAAGCAAAAAATTTCAGAATTGCGCCTTGCAATGCGGAGAAATTACTGTTTGTGCATTTACAAAATTCATTGATTTTTGCCATTGAAAAACATCATGTTATTCATATACCAGAAATGATTGAAGCTACTGACTGAAGGAAAGGATATGGCATCTCATTCTCTTTGAATCTTCTTTATCATGCTTAGAGGAGCAGGAAAAAGCAAAAAATTTCAGAATTGCACCTTGCAATGCGGAGAAATTACTGTTTGTGCATTTACAATATTCATTGATTTTTGCCATTGAAAAACGTCCAGAAATGATTGAAGCTACTGACTGAATGAAAGGAGCTGGCATCTCACTCTCTTTGAATCTTCTTTATCATGCTAAGAGGAGCAGGAAAAAGCAAAAAATTTCAGAATTGCACCTTGCAATGCGGAGAAATTACTGTTTGTGCATTTACAATATTCATTGATTTTTGCCATTGAAAAATGTCCAGAAATGATTGAAGCTACTGACTGAATGAAAGGAGCTGGCATCTCACTCTCTTTGAATCTTCTTTATCATGCTAAGAGGAGCAGGAAAAAGCAAAAAATTTCAGAATTGCGCCTTGCAATGCGGAGAAATTACTGTTTGTGCATTTACAAAATTCATTGATTTTTGCCATTGAAAAACATCATGTTATTCACATACCAGAAATGATTGAAGCTACTGACTGAAGGAAAGGATCTGGCATCTCACTCTCTTTGAATCTTCTTTATCATGCTAAGAGGAGCAGGAAAAAGCAAAAAATTTCAGAATTGCACCTTGCAATGCGGAGAAATTACTGTTTGTGCATTTACAATATTCATTGATTTTTGCCATTGAAAAACGTCCAGAAATGATTGAAGCTACTGACTGAATGAAAGGAGCTGGCATCTCACTCTCTTGAATCTTCTTTATCATGCTAAGAGGAGCAGGAAAAAGCAAAAAACTTCAGAATTGCACCTTGCAATGCGGAGAAATTACAGTTTGTGCATTTACAATATTCATAGATTTTTGCGATTGAAAAACATCATGTTATTCATATACCAGAAATGATTGAAGCTACTGACTGAATGAAAGGAGCTGGCATCTCACTCTCTTTGAATCTTCTTTATCATGCTAAGAGGAGCAGGAAAAAGTAAAAAATTTCAGAATTGCACCTTGCAATGCGGAGAAATTACTGTTTGTGCATTTACAATATTCAATGATTTTTGCCATTGAAAAACGTCCAGAAATGATTGAAGCTACTGACTGAATGAAAGGAGCTGGCATCTCACTCTCTTTGAATCTTGTTTATCATGCTAAGAGGAGCAGGAAAAAGCAAAAAATTTCAGAATTGCACCTTGCAATGCGGAGAAATTACTGTTTGTGCATTTACAATATTCATTGATTTTTGCCATTGAAAAACGTCCAGAAATGATTGAAGCTACTGACTGAATGAAAGGAGCTGGCATCTCACTCTCTTTGAATCTTCTTTATCATGCTAAGAGGAGCAGGAAAAAGCAAAAAATTTCAGAATTGCACCTTGCAATGCGGAGAAATTACTGTTTGTGCATTTACAATATTCATTGATTTTTGCTATTGAATCATAGAATCATAGAATCATAGAATGGTAGAGCTGGAAGGGACCTCCTGGGTCATCTGGTCCAACCCCCTGCTCAAAGCAGGATTCACTAGATCATCTCAGACAGATGTCTGTCCAGCCTCTGTTTGAAGACGTCCATTGAAGGGGAACTCACCACCTCTCGTGGCAGCCTGTTCCACTCATTAATCACCCTAACTGTCAAAAAGTTTTTTCTAATATCTAATCTGTGTCTCCTCCCATTTAGTTTCATCCCATTGCTTCTAGTCTTTCCTTGTGCAAATGAGAATAAAGATGATCCTTCTACAATGTGACAGCCCTTGACATATTTGTAGACAGCTATTAAGTCTCCTCTCAGTCTTCTTTTTTGCAAGCTAAACATTCCCAAATCCTGCAACCGTTCCTCATAGGACATGGTTTGCAGACCAGTCACCATTCTGGTCGCTCTTCTCTGAACTTGCTCCAGTTTGTCTATGTCTTTTTTAAAATGTGGTGCCCAAAACTGTACACAGTATTCCAGATGAGGTCTGACCAAAGAGGAGTAAAGACCGATAATGACTTCACGTGATCTAGACTGTATGCTTCTGTTAATACATCCCAGAATTGTATTTGCCTTTTTTGCTGCTGCATCACACTGTTGACTCATGTTCAGTCTATGATCTATTAGTATACCTAAGTCTTTTTCACATGTACTGTTGCTTAGCTCTATTCCTCCCATTCTGTATATGCTTTTTTCATTTTTATTGCCCAGATGTAGTACTTTGCATTTTTCCCTGTTAAAAACCATTCTGTTGGTTGCTGCCCACTGCTCCAGTTTATTTAGGTCTTTTTGAATCCTCTCTCTCTCTTCTCTAGTATTAGCTATCCCTCCTAGCTTTGTGTCATCAGCAAATTTAATCAGTTTACCCTCAATTCCTTCATCTAAATCATTGATAAAGATGTTGAACAATACAGGTCCCAGGACGGAGCCCTGTGGTACCCCACTTGAGACATTCATCCAGCTGGATGTGAAGCCATTTACAACCACCCTTTGAGTCCGATCACTAAGCCAGTTATGAATCCACCTAACAGTTGCCTGGTCCATTGCATACTTGGTCATTTTTTCAATAAGGATGATGTGAGATACTTTGTCAAATGCTTTGCTGAAGTCAAGATATACTATATCTACAGCATTTCCCTGATCCACCCAGTCAGTGATTCTGTCATAGAAGGAAATTAAGTTAGTCTGACATGACTTGTTAGTTACAAACCCATGCTGACTCTGGTTAATCACTTCATTCTTATCCATGTACTTACATACATGTTGTTTAATAATTTGTTCAAAGATCTTTCCTGGTATAGAAGTCAGACTCACCGGCCTATAGTTCCCTGGGTCCACCTTCTTCCCCTTTTTGAAGATAGGAACAACATTTGCTCTTCTCCAGTCTTCTGGGACTTCTCCTGTTCTCCAAGAATTTTCAAAGATTATGGAGAGTGGTTCTAAAATTTCTTCTACAATCTCCTTCAGTACTCTGGGGTGTAATTCATCTGGACCTGGAGACTTGAACTCATTTATGTTAGCTAAATATTCCCTCACAATCTTTCTGTTTACTGATAACTTGGATTCCTCTATTCCTTTAAAAGGACAGTGAAGATCAGTTGATGTTACATTTTCTTTCTGAGAGAAAACAGATGCAAAATAGGAATTAAAAAGTTCGGCCTTCTCAACATCCTCTCTTACCATTTCTCCATTTTCATCCTGTAAAAATCCTATAGCATCTTTGACTTTTCTTTTACTTTTGACATACCCCCAAAATCCTTTTTTATTGCTTTTGACATCTCTTGCAAGCCTTAATTCATTGTCAGCTTTAGCTAACCTGATACGTGCCCTACAGGATCTGCAGACTGCATTATAATCTTCTTTAGATATGCCTCCCTCTTTCCATTTAATAAACATTTCTTTCTTTCTTTTTAGCATGTGTTTAAGTTCTGTGTTCATCCATCCTGGTTTCCTTAAATGCTTCCCATTCTTCCTACTTTTCGGGATTGTTAACGATTGTGCTTTGAGAATCTCATTTTTAAAAATTTCCCATCCTTCCTGGACATTTTTGTCCTTAAGGACATCCAGCCATTGGATCCCTCCTATTCTCTTTCTGAGTCTCTTAAAATCTGCCTTTCTAAAATCTAACCTTGAAGTTTGAGTCTTCACATGTCTTCCTCCTCTAGTTATCCAGAATTCTATAATAGCATGATCGCTGCCTCCTAGGGTCCCAGCCACCTTTACCTCCTCAACCATTTCCTCCCTGTTTATAAGAATTAGATCCAAAGTAGCAGATCCCCTTGTTTTCTCCCCTACCTTTTGGAAGATAAAGTTGTCAGCAAGAGAGGATAAGAATTTGCTTGACCTGTTAGTTTTACTTGAGAGAGATTCCCAACAAATGTCTGGATAGTTGAAATCTCCCATGACCACTACGTCATATTTTTTGGAGAACTTGGTCATTTGATACATAAAGAGTTCATCCATATCTTCAGCTTGCCCAGGTGGCCTGTAGTAAATGCCTACAATGGTGTCCTTTCCGTTGTTCTCTCCTTGTATTCTTACCCAAACAGTTTCCACAGAACTCCCAGTCTCTGAAGCTTCAATCTCTGTGCAGATATACGCTTTTCTAACATACAATGCAACACCTCCTCCTCGTTTATCAAGTCTGTTTCTTGCAAATAAGTTGTATCCTTTTAGCCTTTTATTCCAATCATGTGTATCGTCCCACCAAGTTTCAGTGATTCCAATGACATCATATTCCTTTTCCTGCATTAGTAGTTCCAATTCTCCTTGTTTGTTGCCCATGCTTTGTGCATTTGTATAAAAACATTTTAGTTTGTGATTGGTTTCTCTTCCTCCCATATTTTTATTATTTAGATTTTTTTGTCTTTGTTCTTCTTTTCCACTTCTTTTCCACTTCTTTTCCACTTCCAGTAGCAGAGATCATGTTATTCATATACCAGAAATGATTGAAGCTACTGACTGAATGAAAGGAGCTGGCATCTCACTCTCTTTGAATCTTCTTTATCATGCTAAGAGGAGCAGGAAAAAGCAAAAAATTTCAGAATTGCACCTTGCAATGCGGAGAAATTACAGTTTGTGCATTTACAATATTCATTGATTTTTGCCATTGAAAAACGTCCAGAAATGATTGAAGCTACTGACTGAATGAAAGGAGCTGGCATCTCACTCTCTTTGAATCTTCTTTATCATGCTAAGAGGAGCAGGAAAAAGCAAAAAATTTCATAATTGCACCTTGCAATGCGGAGAAATTACTGTTTGTGCATTTACAATATTCATTGATTTTTGCCATTGAAAAACGTCCAGAAATGATTGAAGGTACTGACTGAATGAAAGGAGCTGGCATCTCACTCTCTTTGAATCTTCTTTATCATGCTAAGAGGAGCAGGAAAAAGCAAAAAATTTCAGAATTGCACCTTGCAATGCGGAGAAATTACTGTTTGTGCATTTACAATATTCATTGATTTTTGCCATTGAAAAACGTCCAGAAATGATTGAAGCTACTGACTGAATGAAAGGAGCTGGCATCTCACTCTCTTTGAATCTTCTTTATCATGCTAAGAGGAGCAGGAAAAAGCAAAAAATTTCAGAATTGCACCTTGCAATGCGGAGAAATTACTGTTTGTGCATTTACAATATTCATTGATTTTTGCCATTGAAAAATGTCCAGAAATGATTGAAGCTACTGACTGAATGAAAGGAGCTGGCATCTCACTCTCTTTGAATCTTCTTTATCATGCTAAGAGGAGCAGGAAAAAGCAAAAAATTTCAGAATTGCGCCTTGCAATGCGGAGAAATTACTGTTTGTGCATTTACAAAATTCATTGATTTTTGCCATTGAAAAACATCATGTTATTCATATACCAGAAATGATTGAAGCTACTGACTGAAGGAAAGGATATGGCATCTCACTCTCTTTGAATCTTCTTTATCATGCTTAGAGGAGCAGGAAAAAGCAAAAAATTTCAGAATTGCACCTTGCAATGCGGAGAAATTACTGTTTGTGCATTTACAATATTCATTGATTTTTGCCATTGAAAAACGTCCAGAAATGATTGAAGCTACTGACTGAATGAAAGGAGCTGGCATCTCACTCTCTTTGAATCTTCTTTATCATGCTAAGAGGATCAGGAAAAAGCAAAAAATTTCAGAATTGCACCTTGCAATGCGGAGAAATTACTGTTTGTGCATTTACAATATTCATTGATTTTTGCGATTGAAAAACATCATGTTATTCATATACCAGAAATGATTGAAGCTACTGACTGAATGAAAGGAGCTGGCATCTCACTCTCTTTGAATCTTCTTTATCATGCTAAGAGGAGCAGGAAAAAGTAAAAAATTTCAGAATTGCACCTTGCAATGCGGAGAAATTACTGTTTGTGCATTTACAATATTCATTGATTTTTGCCATTGAAAAACGTCCAGAAATGATTGAAGCTACTGACTGAATGAAAGGAGCTGGCATCTCACTCTCTTTGAATCTTCTTTATCATGCTAAGAGTAGCAGGAAAAAGCAAAAAATTTCAGAATTGCACCTTGCAATGCGGAGAAATTACTGTTTGTGCATTTCCAATATTCATTGATTTTTGCTATTGAAAAACATCATGTTATTCATATACAAGAAATGATTGAAGCTACTGACTGAATGAAAGGAGCTGGCATCTCACTCTCTTTGAAACTTCTTTATCATGCTAAGAGGAGCAGGAAAAAGCAAAAAATTTCAGAATTGCACCTTGCAATGCGGAGAAATTACAGTTTGTGCATTTACAATATTCATTGATTTTTGCCATTGAAAAACGTCCAGAAATGATTGAAGCTACTGACTGAATGAAAGGAGCTGGCATCTCACTCTCTTTGAATCTTCTTTATCATGCTAAGAGGAGCAGGAAAAAGCAAAAAATTTCAGAATTGCACCTTGCAATGCGGAGAAATTACTGTTTGTGCATTTACAATATTCATTGATTTTTGCCATTGAAAAAGGTCCAGAAATAATTGAAGGTACTGACTGAATGAAAGGAGCTGGCATCTCACTCTCTTTGAATCTTCTTTATCATGCTAAGAGGAGCAGGAAAAAGCAAAAAATTTCAGAATTGCACCTTGCAATGCGGAGAAATTACTGTTTGTGCATTTACAATATTCATTGATTTTTGCCATTGAAAAAGGTCCAGAAATAATTGAAGGTACTGACTGAATGAAAGGAGCTGGCATCTCACTCTCTTTGAATCTTCTTTATCATGCTAAGAGGAGCAGGAAAAAGCAAAAAATTTCAGAATTGCACCTTGCAATGCGGAGAAATTACTGTTTGTGCATTTACAATATTCATTGATTTTTGCCATTGAAAAATGTCCAGAAATGATTGAAGCTACTGACTGAATGAAAGGAGCTGGCATCTCACTCTCTTTGAATCTTCTTTATCATGCTAAGAGGAGCAGGAAAAAGCAAAAAATTTCAGAATTGCGCCTTGCAATGCGGAGAAATTACTGTTTGTGCATTTACAAAATTCATTGATTTTTGCCATTGAAAAACATCATGTTATTCATATACCAGAAATGATTGAAGCTACTGACTGAAGGAAAGGATCTGGCATCTCACTCTCTTTGAATCTTCTTTATCATGCTTAGAGGAGCAGGAAAAAGCAAAAAATTTCAGAATTGCACCTTGCAATGCGGAGAAATTACTGTTTGTGCATTTACAATATTCATTGATTTTTGCCATTGAAAAACGTCCAGAAATGATTGAAACTACTGACTGAATGAAAGGAGCTGGCATCTCACTCTCTTTGAATCTTCTTTATCATGCTAAGAGGAGCAGGAAAAAGCAAAAAATTTCAGAATTGCACCTTGCAATGCGGAGAAATTACTGTTTGTGCATTTACAATATTCATTGATTTTTGCGATTGAAAAACATCATGTTATTCATATACCAGAAATGATTGAAGCTACTGACTGAATGAAAGGAGCTGGCATCTCACTCTGAATCTTCTTTATCATGCTAAGAGGAGCAGGAAAAAGTAAAAAATTTCAGAATTGCACCTTGCAATGCGGAGAAATTACTGTTTGTGCATTTACAATATTCAATGATTTTTGCCATTGAAAAACGTCCAGAAATGATTGAAGCTACTGACTGAATGAAAGGAGCTGGCATCTCACTCTCTTTGAATCTTGTTTATCATGCTAAGAGGAGCAGGAAAAAGCAAAAAATTTCAGAATTGCACCTTGCAATGCGGAGAAATTACTGTTTGTGCATTTACAATATTCATTGATTTTTGCCATTGAAAAACGTCCAGAAATGATTGAAGCTACTGACTGAATGAAAGGAGCTGGCATCTCACTCTCTTTGAATCTTCTTTATCATGCTAAGAGGAGCAGGAAAAAGCAAAACATTTCAGAATTGCACCTTGCAATGCGGAGAAATTACTGTTTGTGCATTTACAATATTCATTGATTTTTGCCATTGAAAAACATCATGTTATTCATATACCAGAAATGATTGAAGCTACTGACTGAATGAAAGGAGCTGGCATCTCACTCTCTTTGAATCTTCTTTATCATGCTAAGAGGAGCAGGAAAAAGTAAAAAATTTCAGAATTGCACCTTGCAATGCGGAGAAATTACTGTTTGTGCATTTATAATATTCAATGATTTTTGCCATTGAAAAACGTCCAGAAATGATTGAAGCTACTGACTGAACGAAAGGAGCTGGCATCTCACTCTCTTTGAATCTTCTTTATCATGCTAAGAGGAGCAGGAAAAAGCAAAAAATTTCAGAATTGCACCTTGCAATGCGGAGAAATTACTGTTTGTGCATTTACAATATTCATTGATTTTTGCCATTGAAAAACATCATGTTATTAATGTACCAGAAATGTTTGAAGCTACTGACTGAATGAAAGGAGCTGGCATCTCACTCTCTTTGAATCTTCTTTATCATGCTAAGAGGAGCAGGAAAAAGCAAAAAATTTCAGAATTGCACATTGCAATGCGGAGAAATTACTGTTTGTGCATTTACAATATTCATTGATTTTTGCCATTGAAAAACGTCCAGAAATGATTGAAGCTACTGACTGAATGAAAGGAGCTGGCATCTCACTCTCTTTGAATCTTCTTTATCATGCTAAGAGGAGCAGGAAAAAGCAAAAAATTTCAGAATTGCACCTTGCAATGCGGAGAAATTACTGTTTGTGCATTTACAATATTCATTGATTTTTGCCATTGAAAAACGTCCAGAAATGATTGAAGCTACTGACTGAATGAAAGGAGCTGGCATCTCACTCTCTTTGAATCTTCTTTATCATGCTAAGAGGAGCAGGAAAAAGCAAAAAATTTCAGAATTGCACCTTGCAATGCGGAGAAATTACTGTTTGTGCATTTACAATATTCATTGATTTTTGCCATTGAAAAATGTCCAGAAATGATTGAAGCTACTGACTGAATGAAAGGAGCTGGCATCTCACTCTCTTTGAATCTTCTTTATCATGCTAAGAGGAGCAGGAAAAAGCAAAAAATTTCAGAATTGCGCCTTGCAATGCGGAGAAATTACTGTTTGTGCATTTACAAAATTCATTGATTTTTGCCATTGAAAAACATCATGTTATTCATATACCAGAAATGATTGAAGCTACTGACTGAAGGAAAGGATCTGGCATCTCACTCTCTTTGAATCTTCTTTATCATGCTAAGAGGAGCAGGAAAAAGCAAAAAATTTCAGAATTGCACCTTGCAATGCGGAGAAATTACTGTTTGTGCATTTATAATATTCATTGATTTTTGCCATTGAAAAACGTCCAGAAATGATTGAAGCTACTGACTGAATGAAAGGAGCTGGCATCTCACTCTCTTTGAATCTTCTTTATCATGCTAAGAGGAGCAGGAAAAAGCAAAAAATTTCAGAATTGCACCTTGCAATGCGGAGAAATTACTGTTTGTGCATTTACAATATTCATTGATTTTTGCCATTGAAAAACGTCCAGAAATGATTGAAGCTACTGACTGAATGAAAGGAGCTGGCATCTCACTCTCTTTGAATCTTCTTTATCATGCTAAGAGGAGCAGGAAAAAGCAAAAAATTTCAGAATTGCACCTTGCAATGCGGAGAAATTACTGTTTGTGCATTTACAATATTCATTGATTTTTGCCATTGAAAAATGTCCAGAAATGATTGAAGCTACTGACTGAATGAAAGGAGCTGGCATCTCACTCTCTTTGAATCTTCTTTATCATGCTAAGAGGAGCAGGAAAAAGCAAAAAATTTCAGAATTGCGCCTTGCAATGCGGAGAAATTACTGTTTGTGCATTTACAAAATTCATTGATTTTTGCCATTGAAAAACATCATGTTATTCATATACCAGAAATGATTGAAGCTACTGACTGAAGGAAAGGATCTGGCATCTCACTCTCTTTGAGTCTTCTTTATCATGCTAAGAGGAGCAGGAAAAAGCAAAAAGTTTCAGAATTGCACCTTGCAATGCGGAGAAATTACTGTTTGTGCATTTACAATATTCATTGGTTTTTGCCATTGAAAAACGTCCAGAAATGATTGAAGCTACTGACTGAATGAAAGGAGCTGGCATCTCACTCTCTTTGAATCTTCTTTATCATGCTAAGAGGAGCAGGAAAAAGCAAAAAATTTCAGAATTGCACCTTGCAATGCGGAGAAATTACTGTTTGTGCATTTACAATATTCATTGATTTTTGCCATTGAAAAACGTCCAGAAATGATTGAAGCTACTGACTGAATGAAAGGAGCTGGCATCTCACTCTCTTTGAATCTTCTTTATCATGCTAAGAGGAGCAGGAAAAAGCAAAAAATTTCAGAATTGCACCTTGCAATGCGGAGAAATTACTGTTTGTGCATTTACAATATTCATTGATTTTTGCCATTGAAAAATGTCCAGAAATGATTGAAGCTACTGACTGAATGAAAGGAGCTGGCATCTCACTCTCTTTGAATCTTCTTTATCATGCTAAGAGGAGCAGGAAAAAGCAAAAAATTTCAGAATTGCGCCTTGCAATGCGGAGAAATTACTGTTTGTGCATTTACAAAATTCATTGATTTTTGCCATTGAAAAACATCATGTTATTCATATACCAGAAATGATTGAAGCTACTGACTGAAGGAAAGGATCTGGCATCTCCCTCTCTTTGAATCTTCTTTATCATGCTAAGAGGAGCAGGAAAAAGCAAAAAATTTCAGAATTGCACCTTGCAATGCGGAGAAATTACTGTTTGTGCATTTACAATATTCATTGATTTTTGCCATTGAAAAACGTCCAGAAATGATTGAAGCTACTGACTGAATGAAAGGAGCTGGCATCTCACTCTCTTTGAATCTTCTTTATCATGCTAAGAGGAGCAGGAAAAAGCAAAAAATTTCAGAATTGCACCTTGCAATGCGGAGAAATTACTGTTTGTGCATTTACAATATTCATTGATTTTTGCCATTGAAAAACGTCCAGAAATGATTGAAGCTACTGACTGAATGAAAGGAGCTGGCATCTCACTCTCTTTGAATCTTCTTTATCATGCTAAGAGGAGCAGGAAAAAGCAAAAAATTTCAGAATTGCACCTTGCAATGCGGAGAAATTACTGTTTGTGCATTTACAATATTCATTGATTTTTGCCATTGAAAAATGTCCAGAAATGATTGAAGCTACTGACTGAATGAAAGGAGCTGGCATCTCACTCTCTTTGAATCTTCTTTATCATGCTAAGAGGAGCAGGAAAAAGCAAAAAATTTCAGAATTGCGCCTTGCAATGCGGAGAAATTACTGTTTGTGCATTTACAAAATTCATTGATTTTTGCCATTGAAAAACATCATGTTATTCATATACCAGAAATGATTGAAGCTACTGACTGAAGGAAAGGATCTGGCATCTCACTCTCTTTGAATCTTCTTTATCATGCTAAGAGGAGCAGGAAAAAGCAAAAAGTTTCAGAATTGCACCTTGCAATGCGGAGAAATTACTGTTTGTGCATTTACAATATTCATTGGTTTTTGCCATTGAAAAACGTCCAGAAATGATTGAAGCTACTGACTGAATGAAAGGAGCTGGCATCTCACTCTCTTTGAATCTTCTTTATCATGCTAAGAGGAGCAGGAAAAAGCAAAAAATTTCAGAATTGCACCTTGCAATGCGGAGAAATTACTGTTTGTGCATTTACAATATTCATTGATTTTTGCGATTGAAAAACATCATGTTATTCATATACCAGAAATGATTGAAGCTACTGACTGAATGAAAGGAGCTGGCATCTCACTCTCTTTGAATCTTCTTTATCATGCTAAGTGGAGCAGGAAAAAGCAAAAAATTTCAGAATTGCACCTTGCAATGCGGAGAAATTACTGTTTGTGCATGTACAATATTCATTGATTTTTGCCATTGAAAAACGTCCAGAAATGATTGAAGCTACTGACTGAATGAAAGGAGCTGGCATCTCACTCTCTTTGAATCTTCTTTATCATGCTAAGAGGAGCAGGAAAAAGCAAAAAATTTCAGAATTGCTCCTTGCAATGCGGAGAAATTACTGTTTGTGCATTTACAATATTCATTGATTTTTGCCATTGAAAAACATCATGTTATTCATATACCAGAAATGATTGAAGCTACTGACTGAAGGAAAGGATCTGGCATCTCACTCTCTTTGAATCTTCTTTATCATGCTTAGAGGAGCAGGAAAAAGCAAAGAATTTCAGAATTGCACCTTGCAATGCGGAGAAATTACTGTTTGTGCATTTACAATATTCATTGATTTTTGCCATTGAAAAACGTCCAGAAATGATTGAAGCTACTGACTGAATGAAAGGAGCTGGCATCTCACTCTCTTTGAATCTTCTTTATCATGCTAAGAGGAGCAGGAAAAAGCAAAAAATTTCAGAATTGCACCTTGCAATGCGGAGAAATTACAGTTTGTGCATTTACAATATTCATTGATTTTTGCGATTGAAAAACATCATGTTATTCATATACCAGAAATGATTGAAGCTACTGACTGAATGAAAGGAGCTGGCATCTCACTCTCTTTGAATCTTCTTTATCATGCTAAGAGGAGCAGGAAAAAGTAAAAAATTTCAGAATTGCACCTTGCAATGCGGAGAAATTACTGTTTGTGCATTTACAATATTCATTGATTTTTGCCATTGAAAAACGTCCAGAAATGATTGAAGCTACTGACTGAATGAAAGGAGCTGGCATCTCACTCTCTTTGAATCTTCTTTATCATGCTAAGAGGAGCAGGAAAAAGCAAAAAATTTCAGAATTGCACCTTGCAATGCGGAGAAATTACTGTTTGTGCATTTACAATATTCATTGATTTTTGCCATTGAAAAACGTCCAGAAATTATTGAAGCTACTGACTGAATGAAAGGAGCTGGCATCTCACTCTCTTTGAATCTTCTTTATCATGCTAAGAGGAGCAGGAAAAAGCAAAAAATTTCAGAATTGCACCTTGCAATGCGGAGAAATTACTGTTTGTGCATTTACAATATTCATTGATTTTTGCCATTGAAAAACATGTTATTCATATACCAGAAATGTTTGAAGCTACTGACTGAATGAAAGGAGCTGGCACCTCACTCTCTTTGAATCTTCTTTATCATGCTAAGAGGAGCAGGAAAAAGCAAAAAATTTCAGAATTGCACCTTGCAATGTGGAGAAATTACTGTTTGTGCATTTACAATATTCATTGATTTTTACCATTGAAAAACGTCCAGAAATGATTGAAGCTACTGACTGAATGAAAGTAGCTGGCATCTCACTCTCTTTGAATCTTCTTTATCATGCTAAGACGAGCAGGAAAAAGCAAAAAATTTCAGACTTGCACCTTGCAATGCGGAGAAATTACTGTTTGTGCATTTACAATATTCATTGATTTTTGCCATTGAAAAACATCATGTTATTCATATACCAGAAATGTTTGAAGCTACTGACTGAATGAAAGGAGCTGGCATCTCACTCTCTTTGAATCTTCTTTATCATGCTAAGAGGAGCAGGAAAAAGCAAAAAATTTCAGAATTGCACCTTGCAATGCGGAGAAATTACTGTTTGTGCATTTACAATATTCATTGATTTTTGCCATTGAAAAACGTCCAGAAATGATTGAAGCTACTGACTGAATGAAAGGAGCTGGCATCTCACTCTCTTTGAATCTTCTTTATCATGCTAAGAGGAGCAGGAAAAAGCAAAAAATTTCAGAATTGCACCTTGCAATGTGGAGAAATTACTGTTTGTGCATTTACAATATTCATTGATTTTTACCATTGAAAAACGTCCAGAAATGATTGAAGCTACTGACTGAATGAAAGTAGCTGGCATCTCACTCTCTTTGAATCTTCTTTATCATGCTAAGAGGAGCAGGAAAAAGCAAAAAATTTCAGAATTGCACCTTGCAATGCGGAGAAATTACTGTTTGTGCATTTACAATATTCGTTGATTTTTGCCATTGAAAAACGTCCAGAAATGATTGAAGCTACTGACTGAATGAAAGGAGCTGGCATCTCACTCTCTTTGAATCTTCTTTATCATGCTAAGAGGAGCAGGAAAAAGCAAAAAATTTCAGAATTGCGCCTTGCAATGCGGAGAAATTACTGTTTGTGCATTTACAAAATTCATTGATTTTTGCCATTGAAAAACATCATGTTATTCATATACCAGAAATGATTGAAGCTACTGACTGAAGGAAAGGATCTGGCATCTCACTCTCTTTGAATCTTCTTTATCATGCTAAGAGGAGCAGGAAAAAGCAAAAAGTTTCAGAATTGCACCTTGCAATGCGGAGAAATTACTGTTTGTGCATTTACAATATTCATTGGTTTTTGCCATTGAAAAACGTCCAGAAATGATTGAAGCTACTGACTGAATGAAAGGAGCTGGCATCTCACTCTCTTTGAATCTTCTTTATCATGCTAAGAGGAGCAGGAAAAAGCAAAAAATTTCAGAATTGCACCTTGCAATGCGGAGAAATTACTGTTTGTGCATTTACAATATTCATTGATTTTTGCGATTGAAAAACATCATGTTATTCATATACCAGAAATGATTGAAGCTACTGACTGAATGAAAGGAGCTGGCATCTCACTCTCTTTGAATCTTCTTTATCATGCTAAGTGGAGCAGGAAAAAGCAAAAAATTTCAGAATTGCACCTTGCAATGCGGAGAAATTACTGTTTGTGCATGTACAATATTCATTGATTTTTGCCATTGAAAAACGTCCAGAAATGATTGAAGCTACTGACTGAATGAAAGGAGCTGGCATCTCACTCTCTTTGAATCTTCTTTATCATGCTAAGAGGAGCAGGAAAAAGCAAAAAATTTCAGAATTGCTCCTTGCAATGCGGAGAAATTACTGTTTGTGCATTTACAATATTCATTGATTTTTGCCATTGAAAAACATCATGTTATTCATATACCAGAAATGATTGAAGCTACTGACTGAAGGAAAGGATCTGGCATCTCACTCTCTTTGAATCTTCTTTATCATGCTTAGAGGAGCAGGAAAAAGCAAAGAATTTCAGAATTGCACCTTGCAATGCGGAGAAATTACTGTTTGTGCATTTACAATATTCATTGATTTTTGCCATTGAAAAACGTCCAGAAATGATTGAAGCTACTGACTGAATGAAAGGAGCTGGCATCTCACTCTCTTTGAATCTTCTTTATCATGCTAAGAGGAGCAGGAAAAAGCAAAAAATTTCAGAATTGCACCTTGCAATGCGGAGAAATTACAGTTTGTGCATTTACAATATTCATTGATTTTTGCGATTGAAAAACATCATGTTATTCATATACCAGAAATGATTGAAGCTACTGACTGAATGAAAGGAGCTGGCATCTCACTCTCTTTGAATCTTCTTTATCATGCTAAGAGGAGCAGGAAAAAGTAAAAAATTTCAGAATTGCACCTTGCAATGCGGAGAAATTACTGTTTGTGCATTTACAATATTCATTGATTTTTGCCATTGAAAAACGTCCAGAAATGATTGAAGCTACTGACTGAATGAAAGGAGCTGGCATCTCACTCTCTTTGAATCTTCTTTATCATGCTAAGAGGAGCAGGAAAAAGCAAAAAATTTCAGAATTGCACCTTGCAATGCGGAGAAATTACTGTTTGTGCATTTACAATATTCATTGATTTTTGCCATTGAAAAACGTCCAGAAATTATTGAAGCTACTGACTGAATGAAAGGAGCTGGCATCTCACTCTCTTTGAATCTTCTTTATCATGCTAAGAGGAGCAGGAAAAAGCAAAAAATTTCAGAATTGCACCTTGCAATGCGGAGAAATTACTGTTTGTGCATTTACAATATTCATTGATTTTTGCCATTGAAAAACATGTTATTCATATACCAGAAATGTTTGAAGCTACTGACTGAATGAAAGGAGCTGGCACCTCACTCTCTTTGAATCTTCTTTATCATGCTAAGAGGAGCAGGAAAAAGCAAAAAATTTCAGAATTGCACCTTGCAATGTGGAGAAATTACTGTTTGTGCATTTACAATATTCATTGATTTTTACCATTGAAAAACGTCCAGAAATGATTGAAGCTACTGACTGAATGAAAGTAGCTGGCATCTCACTCTCTTTGAATCTTCTTTATCATGCTAAGACGAGCAGGAAAAAGCAAAAAATTTCAGACTTGCACCTTGCAATGCGGAGAAATTACTGTTTGTGCATTTACAATATTCATTGATTTTTGCCATTGAAAAACATCATGTTATTCATATACCAGAAATGTTTGAAGCTACTGACTGAATGAAAGGAGCTGGCATCTCACTCTCTTTGAATCTTCTTTATCATGCTAAGAGGAGCAGGAAAAAGCAAAAAATTTCAGAATTGCACCTTGCAATGCGGAGAAATTACTGTTTGTGCATTTACAATATTCATTGATTTTTGCCATTGAAAAACGTCCAGAAATGATTGAAGCTACTGACTGAATGAAAGGAGCTGGCATCTCACTCTCTTTGAATCTTCTTTATCATGCTAAGAGGAGCAGGAAAAAGCAAAAAATTTCAGAATTGCACCTTGCAATGCGGAGAAATTACTGTTTGTGCATTTACAATATTCATTGATTTTTGCCATTGAAAAATGTCCAGAAATGATTGAAGCTACTGACTGAATGAAAGGAGCTGGCATCTCACTCTCTTTGAATCTTCTTTATCATGCTAAGAGGAGCAGGAAAAAGCAAAAAATTTCAGAATTGCGCCTTGCAATGCGGAGAAATTACTGTTTGTGCATTTACAAAATTCATTGATTTTTGCCATTGAAAAACATCATGTTATTCATATACCAGAAATGATTGAAGCTACTGACTGAAGGAAAGGATCTGGCATCTCACTCTCTTTGAATCTTCTTTATCATGCTAAGAGGAGCAGGAAAAAGCAAAAAGTTTCAGAATTGCACCTTGCAATGCGGAGAAATTACTGTTTGTGCATTTACAATATTCATTGGTTTTTGCCATTGAAAAACGTCCAGAAATGATTGAAGCTACTGACTGAATGAAAGGAGCTGGCATCTCACTCTCTTTGAATCTTCTTTATCATGCTAAGAGGAGCAGGAAAAAGCAAAAAATTTCAGAATTGCACCTTGCAATGCGGAGAAATTACTGTTTGTGCATTTACAATATTCATTGATTTTTGCGATTGAAAAACATCATGTTATTCATATACCAGAAATGATTGAAGCTACTGACTGAATGAAAGGAGCTGGCATCTCACTCTCTTTGAATCTTCTTTATCATGCTAAGAGGAGCAGGAAAAAGTAAAAAATTTCAGAATTGCACCTTGCAATGCGGAGAAATTACTGTTTGTGCATTTACAATATTCATTGATTTTTGCCATTGAAAAACGTCCAGAAATGATTGAAGCTACTGACTGAATGAAAGGAGCTGGCATCTCACTCTCTTTGAATCTTCTTTATCATGCTAAGAGGAGCAGGAAAAAGCAAAAAATTTCAGAATTGCACCTTGCAATGCGGAGAAATTACTGTTTGTGCATTTACAATATTCATTGATTTTTGCCATTGAAAAACGTCCAGAAATTATTGAAGCTACTGACTGAATGAAAGGAGCTGGCATCTCACTCTCTTTGAATCTTCTTTATCATGCTAAGAGGAGCAGGAAAAAGCAAAAAATTTCAGAATTGCACCTTGCAATGCGGAGAAATTACTGTTTGTGCATTTACAATATTCATTGATTTTTGCCATTGAAAAACATGTTATTCATATACCAGAAATGTTTGAAGCTACTGACTGAATGAAAGGAGCTGGCACCTCACTCTCTTTGAATCTTCTTTATCATGCTAAGAGGAGCAGGAAAAAGCAAAAAATTTCAGAATTGCACCTTGCAATGTGGAGAAATTACTGTTTGTGCATTTACAATATTCATTGATTTTTACCATTGAAAAACGTCCAGAAATGATTGAAGCTACTGACTGAATGAAAGTAGCTGGCATCTCACTCTCTTTGAATCTTCTTTATCATGCTAAGACGAGCAGGAAAAAGCAAAAAATTTCAGACTTGCACCTTGCAATGCGGAGAAATTACTGTTTGTGCATTTACAATATTCATTGATTTTTGCCATTGAAAAACATCATGTTATTCATATACCAGAAATGTTTGAAGCTACTGACTGAATGAAAGGAGCTGGCATCTCACTCTCTTTGAATCTTCTTTATCATGCTAAGAGGAGCAGGAAAAAGCAAAAAATTTCAGAATTGCACCTTGCAATGCGGAGAAATTACTGTTTGTGCATTTACAATATTCATTGATTTTTGCCATTGAAAAACGTCCAGAAATGATTGAAGCTACTGACTGAATGAAAGGAGCTGGCATCTCACTCTCTTTGAATCTTCTTTATCATGCTAAGAGGAGCAGGAAAAAGCAAAAAATTTCAGAATTGCACCTTGCAATGCGGAGAAATTACTGTTTGTGCATTTACAATAATCATTGATTTTTGCCATTGAAAAACGTCCAGAAATGATTGAAGCTACTGACTGAATGAAAGGAGCTGGCATCTCACTCTCTTTGAATCTTCTTTATCATGCTAAGAGGAGCAGGAAAAAGCAAAAAATTTCAGAATTGCACCTTGCAATGCGGAGAAATTACTGTTTGTGCATTTACAATATTCATTGATTTTTGCCATTGAAAAACGTCCAGAAATGATTGAAGGTACTGACTGAATGAAAGGAGCTGGCATCTCACTCTCTTTGAATCTTCTTTATCATGCTAAGAGGAGCAGGAAAAAGCAAAAAATTTCAGAATTGCACCTTGCAATGCGGAGAAATTACTGTTTGTGCATTTACAAAATTCATTGATTTTTGCCATTGAAAAACGTCCAGAAATGATTGAAGCTACTGACTGAATGAAAGGAGCTGGCATCTCACTCTCTTTGAATCTTCTTTATCATGCTAAGAGGAGCAGGAAAAAGCAAAAAATTTCAGAATTGCACCTTGCAATGCGGAGAAATTACAGTTTGTGCATTTACAATATTCATTGATTTTTGCGATTGAAAAACATCATGTTATTCATATACCAGAAATGATTGAAGCTACTGACTGAATGAAAGGAGCTGGCATCTCACTCTCTTTGAATCTTCTTTATCATGCTAAGAGGAGCAGGAAAAAGTAAAAAATTTCAGAATTGCACCTTGCAATGCGGAGAAATTACTGTTTGTGCATTTACAATATTCATTGATTTTTGCCATTGAAAAACGTCCAGAAATGATTGAAGCTACTGACTGAATGAAAGGAGCTGGCATCTCACTCTCTTTGAATCTTCTTTATCATGCTAAGAGGAGCAGGAAAAAGCAAAAAATTTCAGAATTGCACCTTGCAATGCGGAGAAATTACTGTTTGTGCATTTACAATATTCATTGATTTTTGCCATTGAAAAACGTCCAGAAATTATTGAAGCTACTGACTGAATGAAAGGAGCTGGCATCTCACTCTCTTTGAATCTTCTTTATCATGCTAAGAGGAGCAGGAAAAAGCAAAAAATTTCAGAATTGCACCTTGCAATGCGGAGAAATTACTGTTTGTGCATTTACAATATTCATTGATTTTTGCCATTGAAAAACATGTTATTCATATACCAGAAATGTTTGAAGCTACTGACTGAATGAAAGGAGCTGGCACCTCACTCTCTTTGAATCTTCTTTATCATGCTAAGAGGAGCAGGAAAAAGCAAAAAATTTCAGAATTGCACCTTGCAATGTGGAGAAATTACTGTTTGTGCATTTACAATATTCATTGATTTTTACCATTGAAAAACGTCCAGAAATGATTGAAGCTACTGACTGAATGAAAGTAGCTGGCATCTCACTCTCTTTGAATCTTCTTTATCATGCTAAGACGAGCAGGAAAAAGCAAAAAATTTCAGACTTGCACCTTGCAATGCGGAGAAATTTCTGTTTGTGCATTTACAATATTCATTGATTTTTGCCATTGAAAAACATCATGTTATTCATATACCAGAAATGTTTGAAGCTACTGACTGAATGAAAGGAGCTGGCATCTCACTCTCTTTGAATCTTCTTTATCATGCTAAGAGGAGCAGGAAAAAGCAAAAAATTTCAGAATTGCACCTTGCAATGCGGAGAAATTACTGTTTGTGCATTTACAATATTCATTGATTTTTGCCATTGAAAAACGTCCAGAAATGATTGAAGCTACTGACTGAATGAAAGGAGCTGGCATCTCACTCTCTTTGAATCTTCTTTATCATGCTAAGAGGAGCAGGAAAAAGCAAAAAATTTCAGAATTGCACCTTGCAATGCGGAGAAATTACTGTTTGTGCATTTACAATAATCATTGATTTTTGCCATTGAAAAACGTCCAGAAATGATTGAAGCTACTGACTGAATGAAAGGAGCTGGCATCTCACTCTCTTTGAATCTTCTTTATCATGCTAAGAGGAGCAGGAAAAAGCAAAAAATTTCAGAATTGCACCTTGCAATGCGGAGAAATTACTGTTTGTGCATTTACAATATTCATTGATTTTTGCCATTGAAAAACGTCCAGAAATGATTGAAGGTACTGACTGAATGAAAGGAGCTGGCATCTCACTCTCTTTGAATCTTCTTTATCATGCTAAGAGGAGCAGGAAAAAGCAAAAAATTTCAGAATTGCACCTTGCAATGCGGAGAAATTACTGTTTGTGCATTTACAAAATTCATTGATTTTTGCCATTGAAAAACGTCCAGAAATGATTGAAGCTACTGACTGAATGAAAGGAGCTGGCATCTCACTCTCTTTGAATCTTCTTTATCATGCTAAGAGGAGCAGGAAAAAGCAAAAAATTTCAGAATTGCACCTTGCAATGCGGAGAAATTACAGTTTGTGCATTTACAATATTCATTGATTTTTGCCATTGAGAAACGTCCAGAAATGATTGAAGCTACTGACTGAATGAAAGGAGCTGGCATCTCACTCTCTTTGAATCTTTATCATGCTAAGAGGAGCAGGAAAAAGCAAAAAATTTCAGAATTGCACCTTGCAATGCGGAGAAATTACTGTTTGTGCATTTACAATATTCATTGATTTTTGCCATTGAAAAACATCATGTTATTCATATACCAGAAATGTTTGAAGCTACTGACTGAATGAAAGGAGCTGGCATCTCACTCTCTTTGAATCTTCTTTATCATGCTAAGAGGAGCAGGAAAAAGCAAAAAATTTCAGAATTGCACCTTGCAATGTGGAGAAATTACTGTTTGTGCATTTACAATATTCATTGATTTTTACCATTGAAAAACGTCCAGAAATGATTGAAGCTACTGACTGAAAGTAGCTGGCATCTCACTCTCTTTGAATCTTCTTTATCATGCTAAGAGGAGCAGGAAAAAGCAAAAAATTTCAGACTTGCACCTTGCAATGCGGAGAAATTACTGTTTGTGCATTTACAATATTCATTGATTTTTGCCATTGAAAAACATCATGTTATTGATATACCAGAAATGTTTGAAGCTACTGACTGAATGAAAGGAGCTGGCATCTCACTCTCTTTGAATCTTCTTTATCATGCTAAGAGGAGCAGGAAAAAGCAAAAAATTTCAGAATTGCACCTTGCAATGCGGAGAAATTACTGTTTGTGCATTTACAATATTCATTGATTTTTTCCATTGAAAAACATCATGTTATTCATATACCAGAAATGTTTGAAGCTACTGACTGAATGAAAGGAGCTGGCATCTCAATCTCTTTGAATCTTCTTTATCATGCTAAGAGGAGCAGGAAAAAGCAAAAAACTTCAGAATTGCACCTTGCAATGTGGAGAAATTACTGTTTGTGCATTTACAATATTCATTGATTTTTACCATTGAAAAATGTCCAGAAATGATTGAAGCTACTGACTGAATGAAAGTAGCTGGCATCTCACTCTCTTTGAATCTTCTTTATCATGCTAAGAGGAGCAGGAAAAAGCATAAAATTTCAGACTTGCACCTTGCAATGCGGAGAAATTACTGTTTGTGCATTTACAATATTCATTGATTTTTGCCATTGAAAAACATCATGTTATTCATATACCAGAAATGTTTGAAGCTACTGACTGAATGAAAGGAGCTGGCATCTCACTCTCTTTGAATCTTCTTTATCATGCTAAGAGGAGCAGGAAAAAGCAAAAAATTTCAGAATTTCACCTTGCAATGCGGAGAAATTACTGTTTGTGCATTTACAATATTCATTGATTTTTGCCATTGAAAAACATCATGTTATTCATATACCAGAAATGTTTGAAGCTACTGACTGAATGAAAGGAGCTGACATCTCACTCTCTTTGAATCTTCTTTATCATGCTAAGAGGAGCAGGAAAAAGCAAAAAATTTCAGAATTGCACCTTGCAATGCGGAGAAATTACTGTTTGTGCATTTACAATATTCATTGATTTTTGCCATTGAAAAACGTCCAGAAATGATTGAAGCTACTGACTGAATGAAAGGAGCTGGCATCTCACTCTCTTTGAATCATGCTAAGAGGAGCAGGAAAAAGCAAAAAATTTCAGAATTGCACCTTG
Source organism: Phyllobates terribilis (assembly GCF_046119375.1). Taxonomy (NCBI): domain Eukaryota; kingdom Metazoa; phylum Chordata; class Amphibia; order Anura; family Dendrobatidae; genus Phyllobates; species Phyllobates terribilis. The sequence continues at coordinate 145,681 of NW_027364225.1, read as the reverse complement.
CAATGCGGAGAAATTACTGTTTGTGCATTTACAATATTCATTGATTTTTGCCATTGAAAAACATCATGTTATTCATATACCAGAAATGTTTGAAGCTACTGACTGAATGAAAGGAGCTGGCATCTCACTCTCTTTGAATCTTCTTTATCATGCTAAGAGGAGCAGGAAAAAGCAAAAAATTTTAGAATTGCACCTTGCAATGTGGAGAAATTACTGTTTGTGCATTTACAATATTCATTGATTTTTACCATTGAAAAACGTCCAGAAATGATTGAAGCTACTGACTGAATGAAAGTAGCTGGCATCTCACTCTCTTTGAATCTTCTTTATCATGCTAAGAGGAGCAGGAAAAAGCAAAAAATTTCAGACTTGCACCTTGCAATGCGGAGAAATTACTGTTTGTGCATTTACAATATTCATTGATTTTTGCCATTGAAAAACATCATGTTATTCATATACCAGAAATGTTTGAAGCTACTGACTGAATGAAAGGAGCTGGCATCTCACTCTCTTTGAATCTTCTTTATCATGCTAAGAGGAGCAGGAAAAAGCAAAAAATTTCAGAATTGCACCTTGCAATGCGGAGAAATTACTGTTTGTGCATTTACAATATTCATTGATTTTTGCCATTGAAAAACGTCCAGAAATGATTGAAGCTACTGACTGAATGAAAGGAGCTGGCATCTCACTCTCTTTGAATCTTCTTTATCATGCTAAGAGGAGCAGGAAAAAGCAAAAAATTTCAGAATTGCACCTTGCAATGCGGAGAAATTACTGTTTGTGCATTTACAATATTCATTGATTTTTGCCATTGAAAAACGTCCAGAAATGATTGAAGCTACTGACTGAATGAAAGGAGCTGGCATCTCACTCTCTTTGAATCTTCTTTATCATGCTAAGAGGAGCTGGAAAAAGCAAAAAATTTCAGAATTGCACCTTGCAATGCGGAGAAATTACTGTTTGTGCATTTACAATATTCATTGATTTTTGCCATTGAAAAACATGTTATTCATATACCAGAAATGTTTGAAGCTACTGACTGAATGAAAGGAGCTGACACCTCAATCTCTTTGAATCTTCTTTATCATGCTAAGAGGAGCGGGAAAAAGCAAAAAATTTCAGAATTGCACCTTGCAATGCGGAGAAATTACTGTTTGTGCATTTACAATATTCATTGATTTTTGCCATTGAAAAACGTCCAGAAATGATTGAAGGTACTGACTGAATGAAAGGAGCTGGCATCTCACTCTCTTTGAATCTTCTTTATCATGCTAAGAGGAGCAGGAAAAAGCAAAAAATTTCAGAATTGCACCTTGCAATGCGGAGAAATTACTGTTTGTGCATTTACAATATTCATTGATTTTTGCCATTGAAAAACGTCCAGAAATGATTGAAGCTACTGACTGAATGAAAGGAGCTGGCATCTCACTCTCTTTGAATCTTCTTTATCATGCTAAGAGGAGCAGGAAAAAGCAAAAAATTTCAGAATTGCACCTTGCAATGCGGAGAAATTACTGTTTGTGCATTTACAATATTCATTGATTTTTGCCATTGAAAAACATCCAGAAATGATTGAAGCTACTGACTGAATGAAAGGAGCTGGCATCTCACTCTCTTTGAATCTTCTTTATCATGCTAAGAGGAGCAGGAAAAAGCAAAAAATTTCAGAATTGCACCTTGCAATGTGGAGAAATTACTGTTTGTGCATTTACAATATTCATTGATTTTTACCATTGAAAAACATCCAGAAATGATTGAAGCTACTGACTGAATGAAAGTAGCTGGCATCTCACTCTCTTTGAATCTTCTTTATCATGCTAAGAGGAGCAGGAAAAAGCAAAAAATTTCAGACTTGCACCTTGCAATGCGGAGAAATTACTGTTTGTGCATTTACAATATTCATTGATTTTTGCCATTGAAAAACATCATGTTATTCATATACCAGAAATGTTTGAAGCTACTGACTGAATGAAAGGAGCTGGCATCTCACTCTCTTTGAATCTTCTTTATCATGCTAAGAGGAGCAGGAAAAAGCAAAAAATTTCAGAATTGCACCTTGCAATGCGGAGAAATTACTGTTTGTGCATTTACAATATTCATTGATTTTTGCCATTGAAAAACATCATGTTATTCATATACCAGAAATGTTTGAAGCTACTGACTGAATGAAAGGAGCTGGCATCTCACTCTCTTTGAATCTTCTTTATCATGCTAAGAGGAGCAGAAAAAAGCAAAAAATTTCAGACTTGCACCTTGCAATGCGGAGAAATTACTGTTTGTGCATTTACAATATTCATTGATTTTTGCCATTGAAAAACATCATGTTATTCATATACCAGAAATGTTTGAAGCTACTGACTGAATGAAAGGAGCTGGCATCTCACTCTCTTTGAATCTTCTTTATCATGCTAAGAGGAGCAGGAAAAAGCAAAAAATTTCAGAATTGCACCTTGCAATGCGGAGAAATTACTGTTTGTGCATTTACAATATTCATTGATTTTTGCCATTGAAAAACGTCCAGAAATGATTGAAGGTACTGACTGAATGAAAGGAGCTGGCATCTCACTCTCTTTGAATCTTCTTTATCATGCTAAGAGGAGCAGGAAAAAGCAAAAAATTTCAGAATTGCACCTTGCAATGTGGAGAAATTACTGTTTGTGCATTTACAATATTCATTGATTTTTACCATTGAAAAACATCCAGAAATGATTGAAGCTACTGACTGAATGAAAGTAGCTGGCATCTCACTCTCTTTGAATCTTCTTTATCATGCTAAGAGGAGCAGGAAAAAGCAAAAAATTTCAGACTTGCACCTTGCAATGCGGAGAAATTACTGTTTGTGCATTTACAATATTCATTGATTTTTGCCATTGAAAAACATCATGTTATTCATATACCAGAAATGTTTGAAGCTACTGACTGAATGAAAGGAGCTGGCATCTCACTCTCTTTGAATCTTCTTTATCATGCTAAGAGGAGCAGGAAAAAGCAAAAAATTTCAGAATTGCACCTTGCAATGCGGAGAAATTACTGTTTGTGCATTTACAATATTCATTGATTTTTGCCATTGAAAAACATCATGTTATTCATATACCAGAAATGTTTGAAGCTACTGACTGAATGAAAGGAGCTGGCATCTCACTCTCTTTGAATCTTCTTTATCATGCTAAGAGGAGCAGAAAAAAGCAAAAAATTTCAGACTTGCACCTTGCAATGCGGAGAAATTACTGTTTGTGCATTTACAATATTCATTGATTTTTGCCATTGAAAAACATCATGTTATTCATATACCAGAAATGTTTGAAGCTACTGACTGAATGAAAGGAGCTGGCATCTCACTCTCTTTGAATCTTCTTTATCATGCTAAGAGGAGCAGGAAAAAGCAAAAAATTTCAGAATTGCACCTTGCAATGCGGAGAAATTACTGTTTGTGCATTTACAATATTCATTGATTTTTGCCATTGAAAAACGTCCAGAAATGATTGAAGGTACTGACTGAATGAAAGGAGCTGGCATCTCACTCTCTTTGAATCTTCTTTATCATGCTAAGAGGAGCAGGAAAAAGCAAAAAGTTTCAGAATTGCAACTTGCAATGCGGAGAAATTACTGTTTGTGCATTTACAATATTCATTGATTTTTCCATTGAAAAACGTCCAGAAATGATTGAAGCTACTGACTGAATGAAAGGAGCTGGCATCTCACTCTCTTTGAATCTTCTTTATCATGCTAAGAGGAGCAGGAAAAAGCAAAAAATTTCAGAATTGCACCTTGCAATGCGGAGAAATTACAGTTTGTGCATTTACAATATTCATTGATTTTTGCCATTGAAAAACGTCCAGAAATGATTGAAGCTACTGACTGAATGAAAGGAGCTGGCATCTCACTCTCTTTGAATCTTCTTTATCATGCTAAGAGGAGCAGGAAAAAGCAAAAAATTTCAGAATTGCACCTTGCAATGCGGAGAATTTACTGTTTGTGCATTTACAATATTCATTGATTTTTGCCATTGAAAAACATGTTATTCATATACCAGAAATGTTTGAAGCTCCTGACTGAATGAAAGGAGCTGGCACCTCACTCTCTTTGAATCTTCTTTATCATGCTAAGAGGAGCAGTAAAAAGCAAAAAATTTCAGAATTGCACCTTGCAATGCGGAGAAATTACTGTTTGTGCATTTACAATATTCATTGATTTTTGCCATTGAAAAACGTCCAGAAATGATTGAAGCTACTGACTGAATGAAAGGAGCTGGCATCTCACTCTCTTTGAATCTTCTTTATCATGCTAAGAGGAGCAGGAAAAAGCAAAAAATTTCAGAATTGCACCTTGCAATGCGGAGAAATTACTGTTTGTGCATTTACAATATTCATTGATTTTTGCCATTGAAAAATGTCCAGAAATGATTGAAGCTACTGACTGAATGAAAGGAGCTGGCATATCACTCTCTTTGAATCTTCTTTATCATGCTAAGAGGAGCAGGAAAAAGCAAAAAATTTCAGAATTGCGCCTTGCAATGCGGAGAAATTACTGTTTGTGCATTTACAAAATTCATTGATTTTTGCCATTGAAAAACATCATGTTATTCATATACCAGAAATGATTGAAGCTACTGACTGAAGGAAAGGAGCTGGCATCTCACTCTCTTTGAATCTTCTTTATCATGCTAAGAGGAGCAGGAAAAAGCAAAAAATTTCAGAATTGCACCTTGCAATGCGGAGAATTTACTGTTTGTGCATTTACAATATTCATTGATTTTTGCCATTGAAAAACGTCCAGAAATGATTGAAGCTACTGACTGAATGAAAGGAGCTGGCATCTCACTCTCTTTGAATCTTCTTTATCATGCTAAGAGGAGCAGGAAAAAGCAAAAAATTTCAGAATTGCACCTTGCAATGCGGAGAAATTACAGTTTGTGCATTTACAATATTCATTGATTTTTGCCATTGAAAAACGTCCAGAAATGATTGAAGCTACTGACTGAATGAAAGGAGCTGGCATCTCACTCTCTTTGAATCTTCTTTATCATGCTAAGAGGAGCAGGAAAAAGCAAAAAATTTCAGAATTGCACCTTGCAATGCGGAGAAATTACTGTTTGTGCATTTACAATATTCGTTGATTTTTGCCATTGAAAAACGTCCAGAAATGATTGAAGCTACTGACTGAATGAAAGGAGCTGGCATCTCACTCTCTTTGAATCTTCTTTATCATGCTAAGAGGAGCAGGAAAAAGCAAAAAATTTCAGAATTGCACCTTGCAATGCGGAGAAATTACTGTTTGTGCATTTACAATATTCATTGATTTTTGCCATTGAAAAACATAATGTTATTCATATACCAGAAATGTTTGAAGCTACTGACTGAATGAAAGGAGCTGGCATCTCAATCTCTTTGTATCTTCTTTATCATGCTAAGAGGAGCATGAAAAAGCAAAAAATTTCAGAATTGCACCTTGCAATGTGGAGAAATTACTGTTTGTGCATTTACAATATTCATTGATTTTTACCATTGAAAAACGTCCAGAAATGATTGAAGCTACTGACTGAATGAAAGTAGCTGGCATCTCACTCTCTTTGAATCTTCTTTATCATGCTAAGAGGAGCAGGAAAAAGCAAAAAATTTCAGACTTGCACCTTGCAATGCGGAGAAATTACTGTTTGTGCATTTACAATATTCATTGATTTTTGCCATTGAAAAACATCATGTTATTCATATACCAGAAATGTTTGAAGCTACTGACTGAATGAAAGGAGCTGGCATCTCACTCTCTTTGAATCTTCTTTACCATGCTAAGAGGAGCAGAAAAAAGCAAAAAATTTTAGACTTGCACCTTGCAATGCGGAGAAATTACTGTTTGTGCATTTACAATATTCATTGATTTTTGCCATTGAAAAACATCATGTTATTCATATACCAGAAATTTTTGAAGCTACTGACTGAATGAAAGGAGCTGGCATCTCACTCTCTTTGAATCTTCTTTATCATGCTAAGAGGAGCAGGAAAAAGCAAAAAATTTCAGAATTGCACCTTGCAATGCGGAGAAATTACTGTTTGTGCATTTACAATATTCATTGATTTTTGCCATTGAAAAACGTCCAGAAATGATTGAAGGTACTGACTGAATGAAAGGAGCTGGCATCTCACTCTCTTTGAATCTTCTTTATCATGCTAAGAGGAGCAGGAAAAAGCAAAATATTTCAGAATTGCAACTTGCAATGCGGAGAAATTACTGTTTGTGCATTTACAATATTCATTGATTTTTGCCATTGAAAAACGTCCAGAAATGATTGAAGCTACTGACTGAATGAAAGGAGCTGGCATCTCACTCTCTTTGAATCTTCTTTATCATGCTAAGAGGAGCAGGAAAAAGCAAAAAATTTCAGAATTGCACCTTGCAATGCGGAGAAATTACTGTTTGTGCATTTACAATATTCATTGATTTTTGCCATTGAAAAATGTCCAGAAATGATTGAAGCTACTGACTGAATGAAAGGAGCTGGCATATCACTCTCTTTGAATCTTCTTTATCATGCTAAGAGGAGCAGGAAAAAGCAAAAAATTTCAGAATTGCGCCTTGCAATGCGGAGAAATTACTGTTTGTGCATTTACAAAATTCATTGATTTTTGCCATTGAAAAACATCATGTTATTCATATACCAGAAATGATTGAAGCTACTGACTGAAGGAAAGGAGCTGGCATCTCACTCTCTTTGAATCTTCTTTATCATGCTAAGAGGAGCAGGAAAAAGCAAAAAATTTCAGAATTGCACCTTGCAATGCGGAGAATTTACTGTTTGTGCATTTACAATATTCATTGATTTTTGCCATTGAAAAACGTCCAGAAATGATTGAAGCTACTGACTGAATGAAAGGAGCTGGCATCTCACTCTCTTTGAATCTTCTTTATCATGCTAAGAGGAGCAGGAAAAAGCAAAAAATTTCAGAATTGCACCTTGCAATGCGGAGAAATTACAGTTTGTGCATTTACAATATTCATTGATTTTTGCCATTGAAAAACGTCCAGAAATGATTGAAGCTACTGACTGAATGAAAGGAGCTGGCATCTCACTCTCTTTGAATCTTCTTTATCATGCTAAGAGGAGCAGGAAAAAGCAAAAAATTTCAGAATTGCACCTTGCAATGCGGAGAAATTACTGTTTGTGCATTTACAATATTCGTTGATTTTTGCCATTGAAAAACGTCCAGAAATGATTGAAGCTACTGACTGAATGAAAGGAGCTGGCATCTCACTCTCTTTGAATCTTCTTTATCATGCTAAGAGGAGCAGGAAAAAGCAAAAAATTTCAGAATTGCACCTTGCAATGCGGAGAAATTACTGTTTGTGCATTTACAATATTCATTGATTTTTGCCATTGAAAAACATCATGTTATTCATATACCAGAAATGTTTGAAGCTACTGACTGAATGAAAGGAGCTGGCATCTCACTCTCTTTGAATCTTCTTTATCATGCTAAGAGGAGCAGGAAAAAGCAAAAAATTTCAGAATTGCACCTTGCAATGCGGAGAAATTACTGTTTGTGCATTTACAATATTCATTGATTTTTGCCATTGAAAAACATAATGTTATTCATATACCAGAAATGTTTGAAGCTACTGACTGAATGAAAGGAGCTGGCATCTCAATCTCTTTGAATCTTCTTTATCATGCTAAGAGGAGCATGAAAAAGCAAAAAATTTCAGAATTGCACCTTGCAATGTGGAGAAATTACTGTTTGTGCATTTACAATATTCATTGATTTTTACCATTGAAAAACGTCCAGAAATGATTGAAGCTACTGACTGAATGAAAGTAGCTGGCATCTCACTCTCTTTGAATCTTCTTTATCATGCTAAGAGGAGCAGGAAAAAGCAAAAAATTTCAGACTTGCACCTTGCAATGCGGAGAAATTACTGTTTGTGCATTTACAATATTCATTGATTTTTGCCATTGAAAAACATCATGTTATTCATATACCAGAAATGTTTGAAGCTACTGACTGAATGAAAGGAGCTGGCATCTCACTCTCTTTGAATCTTCTTTATCATGCTAAGATGAGCAGAAAAAAGCAAAAAATTTCAGACTTGCACCTTGCAATGCGGAGAAATTACTGTTTGTGCATTTACAATATTCATTGATTTTTGCCATTGAAAAACATCATGTTATTCATATACCAGAAATGTTTGAAGCTACTGACTGAATGAAAGGAGCTGGCATCTCACTCTCTTTGAATCTTCTTTATCATGCTAAGAGGAGCAGGAAAAAGCAAAAAATTTCAGAATTGCACCTTGCAATGCGGAGAAATTACTGTTTGTGCATTTACAATATTCATTGATTTTTGCCATTGAAAAACGTCCAGAAATGATTGAAGGTACTGACTGAATGAAAGGAGCTGGCATCTCACTCTCTTTGAATCTTCTTTATCATGCTAAGAGGAGCAGGAAAAAGCAAAAAATTTCAGAATTGCAACTTGCAATGCGGAGAAATTACTGTTTGTGCATTTACAATATTCATTGATTTTTGCCATTGAAAAACGTCCAGAAATGATTGAAGCTACTGACTGAATGAAAGGAGCTGGCATCTCACTCTCTTTGAATCTTCTTTATCATGCTAAGTGGAGCAGGAAAAAGCAAAAAATTTCAGAATTGCACCTTGCAATGCGGAGAAATTACAGTTTGTGCATTTACAATATTCATTGATTTTTGCCATTGAAAAACGTCCAGAAATGATTGAAGCTACTGACTGAATGAAAGGAGCTGCCATCTCACTCTCTTTGAATCTTCTTTATCATGCTAAGAGGAGCAGGAAAAAGCAAAAAATTTCAGAATTGCACCTTGCAATGCGGAGAAATTACTGTTTGTGCATTTACAATATTCGTTGATTTTTGCCATTGAAAAACGTCCAGAAATGATTGAAGCTACTGACTGAATGAAAGGAGCTGGCATCTCACTCTCTTTGAATCTTCTTTATCATGCTAAGAGGAGCAGGAAAAAGCAAAAAATTTCAGAATTGCACCTTGCAATGCGGAGAAATTACAGTTTGTGCATTTACAATATTCATTGATTTTTGCCATTGAAAAACGTCCAGAAATGATTGAAGCTACTGACTGAATGAAAGGAGCTGGCATCTCACTCTCTTTGAATCTTCTTTATCATGCTAAGAGGAGCAGGAAAAAGCAAAAAATTTCAGAATTGCACCTTGCAATGCGGAGAATTTACTGTTTGTGCATTTACAATATTCATTGATTTTTGCCATTGAAAAACATGTTATTCATATACCAGAAATGTTTGAAGCTCCTGACTGAATGAAAGGAGCTGGCACCTCACTCTCTTTGAATCTTCTTTATCATGCTAAGAGGAGCAGGAAAAAGCAAAAAATTTCAGAATTGCACCTTGCAATGCGGAGAAATTACTGTTTGTGCATTTACAATATTCATTGATTTTTGCCATTGAAAAACGTCCAGAAATGATTGAAGCTACTGACTGAATGAAAGGAGCTGGCATCTCACTCTCTTTGAATCTTCTTTATCATGCTAAGAGGAGCAGGAAAAAGCAAAAAATTTCAGAATTGCACCTTGCAATGCGGAGAAATTACTGTTTGTGCATTTACAATATTCATTGATTTTTGCCATTGAAAAATGTCCAGAAATGATTGAAGCTACTCACTGAATGAAAGGAGCTGGCATCTCACTCTCTTTGAATCTTCTTTATCATGCTAAGAGGAGCAGGAAAAAGCAAAAAATTTCAGAATTGCGCCTTGCAATGCGGAGAAATTACTGTTTGTGCATTTACAAAATTCATTGATTTTTGCCATTGAAAAACATCATGTTATTCATATACCAGAAATGATTGAAGCTACTGACTGAAGGAAAGGAGCTGGCATCTCACTCTCTTTGAATCTTCTTTATCATGCTAAGAGGAGCAGGAAAAAGCAAAAAATTTCAGAATTGCACCTTGCAATGCGGAGAATTTACTGTTTGTGCATTTACAATATTCATTGATTTTTGCCATTGAAAAACGTCCAGAAATGATTGAAGCTACTGACTGAATGAAAGGAGCTGGCATCTCACTCTCTTTGAATCTTCTTTATCATGCTAAGAGGAGCAGGAAAAAGCAAAAAATTTCAGAATTGCACCTTGCAATGCGGAGAAATTACAGTTTGTGCATTTACAATATTCATTGATTTTTGCCATTGAAAAACGTCCAGAAATGATTGAAGCTACTGACTGAATGAAAGGAGCTGGCATCTCGCTCTCTTTGAATCTTCTTTATCATGCTAAGAGGAGCAGGAAAAAGCAAAAAATTTCAGAATTGCACCTTGCAATGCGGAGAAATTACTGTTTGTGCATTTACAATATTCGTTGATTTTTGCCATTGAAAAACGTCCAGAAATGATTGAAGCTACTGGCTGAATGAAAGGAGCTGGCATCTCACTCTCTTTGAATCTTCTTTATCATGCTAAGAGGAGCAGGAAAAAGCAAAAAATTTCAGAATTGCACCTTGCAATGCGGAGAAATTACAGTTTGTGCATTTACAATATTCATTGATTTTTGCCATTGAAAAACGTCCAGAAATGATTGAAGCTACTGACTGAATGAAAGGAGCTGGCATCTCACTCTCTTTGAATCTTCTTTATCATGCTAAGAGGAGCAGGAAAAAGCAAAAAATTTCAGAATTGCACCTTGCAATGCGGAGAAATTACTGTTTGTGCATTTACAATATTCATTGATTTTTGCCATTGAAAAACATGTTATTCATATACCAGAAATGTTTGAAGCTCCTGACTGAATGAAAGGAGCTGGCACCTCACTCTCTTTGAATCTTCTTTATCATGCTAAGAGGAGCAGGAAAAAGCGAAAAATTTCAGAATTGCACCTTGCAATGCGGAGAAATTACTGTTTGTGCATTTACAATATTCATTGATTTTTGCCATTGAAAAACGTCCAGAAATGATTGTAGCTACTGACTGAATGAAAGGAGCTGGCATCTCACTCTCTTTGAATCTTCTTTATCATGCTAAGAGGAGCAGGAAAAAGCAAAAAATTTCAGAATTGCACCTTGCAATGCGGAGAAATTACAGTTTGTGCATTTACAATATTCATTGATTTTTGCCATTGAAAAACGTCCAGAAATGATTGAAGCTACTGACTGAATGAAAGGAGCTGGCATCTCACTCTCTTTGAATCTTCTTTATCATGCTAAGAGGAGCAGGAAAAAGCAAAAAATTTCAGAATTGCACCTTGCAATGCGGAGAATTTACTGTTTGTGCATTTACAATATTCATTGATTTTTGCCATTGAAAAACATGTTATTCATATACCAGAAATGTTTGAAGCTCCTGACTGAATGAAAGGAGCTGGCACCTCACTCTCTTTGAATCTTCTTTATCATGCTAAGAGGAGCAGGAAAAAGCAAAAAATTTCAGAATTGCACCTTGCAATGCGGAGAAATTACTGTTTGTGCATTTACAATATTCATTGATTTTTGCCATTGAAAAACGTCCAGAAATGATTGAAGCTACTGACTGAATGAAAGGAGCTGGCATCTCACTCTCTTTGAATCTTCTTTATCATGCTAAGAGGAGCAGGAAAAAGCAAAAAATTTCAGAATTGCACCTTGCAATGCGGAGAAATTACTGTTTGTGCATTTACAATATTCATTGATTTTTGCCATTGAAAAATGTCCAGAAATGATTGAAGCTACTCACTGAATGAAAGGAGCTGGCATCTCACTCTCTTTGAATCTTCTTTATCATGCTAAGAGGAGCAGGAAAAAGCAAAAAATTTCAGAATTGCGCCTTGCAATGCGGAGAAATTACTGTTTGTGCATTTACAAAATTCATTGATTTTTGCCATTGAAAAACATCATGTTATTCATATACCAGAAATGATTGAAGCTACTGACTGAAGGAAAGGAGCTGGCATCTCACTCTCTTTGAATCTTCTTTATCATGCTAAGAGGAGCAGGAAAAAGCAAAAAATTTCAGAATTGCACCTTGCAATGCGGAGAATTTACTGTTTGTGCATTTACAATATTCATTGATTTTTGCCATTGAAAAACGTCCAGAAATGATTGAAGCTACTGACTGAATGAAAGGAGCTGGCATCTCACTCTCTTTGAATCTTCTTTATCATGCTAAGAGGAGCAGGAAAAAGCAAAAAATTTCAGAATTGCACCTTGCAATGCGGAGAAATTACAGTTTGTGCATTTACATTATTCATTGATTTTTGCCATTGAAAAACGTCCAGAAATGATTGAAGCTACTGACTGAATGAAAGGAGCTGGCATCTCGCTCTCTTTGAATCTTCTTTATCATGCTAAGAGGAGCAGGAAAAAGCAAAAAATTTCAGAATTGCACCTTGCAATGCGGAGAAATTACTGTTTGTGCATTTACAATATTCGTTGATTTTTGCCATTGAAAAACGTCCAGAAATGATTGAAGCTACTGACTGAATGAAAGGAGCTGGCATCTCACTCTCTTTGAATCTTCTTTATCATGCTAAGAGGAGCAGGAAAAAGCAAAAAATTTCAGAATTGCACCTTGCAATGCGGAGAAATTACAGTTTGTGCATTTACAATATTCATTGATTTTTGCCATTGAAAAACGTCCAGAAATGATTGAAGCTACTGACTGAATGAAAGGAGCTGGCATCTCACTCTCTTTGAATCTTCTTTATCATGCTAAGAGGAGCAGGAAAAAGCAAAAAATTTCAGAATTGCACCTTGCAATGCGGAGAAATTACTGTTTGTGCATTTACAATATTCATTGATTTTTGCCATTGAAAAACATGTTATTCATATACCAGAAATGTTTGAAGCTCCTGACTGAATGAAAGGAGCTGGCACCTCACTCTCTTTGAATCTTCTTTATCATGCTAAGAGGAGCAGGAAAAAGCAAAAAATTTCAGAATTGCACCTTGCAATGCGGAGAAATTACTGTTTGTGCATTTACAATATTCATTGATTTTTGCCATTGAAAAACGTCCAGAAATGATTGTAGCTACTGACTGAATGAAAGGAGCTGGCATCTCACTCTCTTTGAATCTTCTTTATCATGCTAAGAGGAGCAGGAAAAAGCAAAAAATTTCAGAATTGCACCTTGCAATGCGGAGAAATTACTGTTTGTGCATTTACAATATTCATTGACTTTTGCCATTGAAAAATGTCCAGAAATGATTGAAGCTACTGACTGAATGAAAGGAGCTGGCATCTCACTCTCTTTGAATCTTCTTTATCAGGCTAAGAGGAGCAGGAAAAAGCAAAAAATTTCAGAATTGCGCCTTGCAATGCGGAGAAATTACTGTTTGTGCATTTACAAAATTCATTGATTTTTGCCATTGAAAAACATCATGTTATTCATATACCAGAAATGATTGAAGCTACTGACTGAAGGAAAGGAGCTGGCATCTCACTCTCTTTGAATCTTCTTTATCATGCTAAGAGGAGCAGGAAAAAGCAAAAAATTTCAGAATTGCACCTTGCAATGCGGAGAAATTACAGTTTGTGCATTTACAATATTCATTGATTTTTGCCATTGAAAAACGTCCAGAAATGATTGAAGCTACTGACTGAATGAAAGGAGCTGGCATCTCACTCTCTTTGAATCTTCTTTATCATGCTAAGAGGAGCAGGAAAAAGCAAAAAATTTCAGAATTGCACCTTGCAATGCGGAGAAATTACTGTTTGTGCATTTACAATATTCATTGATTTTTGCCATTGAAAAACGTCCAGAAATGATTGAAGGTACTGACTGAATGAAAGGAGCTGGCATCTCACTCTCTTTGAATCTTCTTTATCATGCTAAGAGGAGCAGGAAAAAGCAAAAAATTTCAGAATTGCACCTTGCAATGCGGAGAAATTACTGTTTGTGCATTTACAATATTCATTGATTTTTGCCATTGAAAAACGTCCAGAAATGATTGAAGCTACTGACTGAATGAAAGGAGCTGGCATCTCACTCTCTTTGAATCTTCTTTATCATGCTAAGAGGAGCAGGAAAAAGCAAAACATTTCAGAATTGCACCTTGCAATGCGGAGAAATTACTGTTTGTGCATTTACAATATTCATTGATTTTTGCCATTGAAAAATGTCCAGAAATGATTGAAGCTACTGACTGAATGAAAGGAGCTGGCATCTCACTCTCTTTGAATCTTCTTTATCATGCTAAGAGGAGCAGGAAAAAGCAAAAAATTTCAGAATTGCGCCTTGCAATGGGGAGAAATTACTGTTTGTGCATTTACAAAATTCATTGATTTTTGCCATTGAAAAACATCATGTTATTCATATACCAGAAATGATTGAAGCTACTGACTGAAGGAAAGGATCTGGCATCTCACTCTCTTTGAATCTTCTTTATCATGCTAAGAGGAGCAGGAAAAAGCAAAAAATTTCAGAATTGCACCTTGCAATGCGGAGAAATTACTGTTTGTGCATTTACAATATTCATTGATTTTTGCCATTGAAAAACATGTTATTCATATACCAGAAATGTTTGAAGCTCCTGACTGAATGAAAGGAGCTGGCACCTCACTCTCTTTGAATCTTCTTTATCATGCTAAGAGGAGCAGGAAAAAGCAAAAAATTTCAGAATTGCACCTTGCAATGCGGAGAAATTACTGTTTGTGCATTTACAATATTCATTGATTTTTGCCATTGAAAAACGTCCAGAAATGATTGTAGCTACTGACTGAATGAAAGGAGCTGGCATCTCACTCTCTTTGAATCTTCTTTATCATGCTAAGAGGAGCAGGAAAAAGCAAAAAATTTCAGAATTGCACCTTGCAATGCGGAGAAATTACTGTTTGTGCATTTACAATATTCATTGACTTTTGCCATTGAAAAATGTCCAGAAATGATTGAAGCTACTGACTGAATGAAAGGAGCTGGCATCTCACTCTCTTTGAATCTTCTTTATCAGGCTAAGAGGAGCAGGAAAAAGCAAAAAATTTCAGAATTGCGCCTTGCAATGCGGAGAAATTACTGTTTGTGCATTTACAAAATTCATTGATTTTTGCCATTGAAAAACATCATGTTATTCATATACCAGAAATGATTGAAGCTACTGACTGAAGGAAAGGAGCTGGCATCTCACTCTCTTTGAATCTTCTTTATCATGCTAAGAGGAGCAGGAAAAAGCAAAAAATTTCAGAATTGCACCTTGCAATGCGGAGAAATTACAGTTTGTGCATTTACAATATTCATTGATTTTTGCCATTGAAAAACGTCCAGAAATGATTGAAGCTACTGACTGAATGAAAGGAGCTGGCATCTCACTCTCTTTGAATCTTCTTTATCATGCTAAGAGGAGCAGGAAAAAGCAAAAAATTTCAGAATTGCACCTTGCAATGCGGAGAAATTACTGTTTGTGCATTTACAATATTCATTGATTTTTGCCATTGAAAAACGTCCAGAAATGATTGAAGGTACTGACTGAATGAAAGGAGCTGGCATCTCACTCTCTTTGAATCTTCTTTATCATGCTAAGAGGAGCAGGAAAAAGCAAAAAATTTCAGAATTGCACCTTGCAATGCGGAGAAATTACTGTTTGTGCATTTACAATATTCATTGATTTTTGCCATTGAAAAACGTCCAGAAATGATTGAAGCTACTGACTGAATGAAAGGAGCTGGCATCTCACTCTCTTTGAATCTTCTTTATCATGCTAAGAGGAGCAGGAAAAAGCAAAACATTTCAGAATTGCACCTTGCAATGCGGAGAAATTACTGTTTGTGCATTTACAATATTCATTGATTTTTGCCATTGAAAAATGTCCAGAAATGATTGAAGCTACTGACTGAATGAAAGGAGCTGGCATCTCACTCTCTTTGAATCTTCTTTATCATGCTAAGAGGAGCAGGAAAAAGCAAAAAATTTCAGAATTGCGCCTTGCAATGGGGAGAAATTACTGTTTGTGCATTTACAAAATTCATTGATTTTTGCCATTGAAAAACATCATGTTATTCATATACCAGAAATGATTGAAGCTACTGACTGAAGGAAAGGATCTGGCATCTCACTCTCTTTGAATCTTCTTTATCATGCTTAGAGGAGCAGGAAAAAGCAAAAAATTTCAGAATTGCACCTTGCAATGCGGAGAAATTACTGTTTGTGCATTTACAATATTCATTGATTTTTGCCATTGAAAAACGTCCAGAAATGATTGAAGCTACTGACTGAATGAAAGGAGCTGGCATCTCACTCTCTTTGAATCTTCTTTATCATGCTAAGAGGAGCAGGAAAAAGCAAAAAATTTCAGAATTGCACCTTGCAATGCGGAGAAATTACTGTTTGTGCATTTACAATATTCATTGATTTTTGCGATTGAAAAACATCATGTTATTCATATACCAGAAATGATTGAAGCTACTGACTGAATGAAAGGAGCTGGCATCTCACTCTCTTTGAATCTTCTTTATCATGCTAAGAGGAGCAGGAAAAAGTAAAAAATTTCAGAATTGCACCTTGCAATGCGGAGAAATTACTGTTTGTGCATTTACAATATTCATTGATTTTTGCCATTGAAAAACATCCAGAAATGATTGAAGCTACTGACTGAATGAAAGGAGCTGGCATCTCACTCTCTTTGAATCTTCTTTATCATGCTAAGAGGAGCAGGAAAAAGCAAAAAATTTCAGAATTGCACCTTGCAATGCGGAGAAATTACTGTTTGTGCATTTACAATATTCATTGATTTTTGCTATTGAAAAACATCATGTTATTCATATACCAGAAATGATTGAAGCTACTGACTGAATGAAAGGAGCTGGCATCTCACTCTCTTTGAATCTTCTTTATCATGCTAAGAGGAGCAGGAAAAAGCAAAAAATTTCAGAATTGCACCTTGCAATGCGGAGAAATTACAGTTTGTGCATTTACAATATTCATTGATTTTTGCCATTGAAAAACGTCCAGAAATGATTGAAGCTACTGACTGAATGAAAGGAGCTGGCATCTCACTCTCTTTGAATCTTCTTTATCATGCTAAGAGGAGCAGGAAAAAGCAAAAAATTTCAGAATTGCACCTTGCAATGCGGAGAAATTACTGTTTGTGCATTTACAATATTCAATGATTTTTGCCATTGAAAAACGTCCAGAAATGATTGAAGCTACTGACTGAATGAAATGAGCTGGCATCTCACTGTCTTTGAATCTTGTTTATCATGCTAAGCGGAGCAGGAAAAAGCAAAAAATTTCAGAATTGCACCTTGCAATGCGGAGAAATTACTGTTTGTGCATTTACAATATTCATTGATTTTTGCCATTGAAAAACGTCCAGAAATGATTGAAGCTACTGACTGAATGAAAGGAGCTGGCATCTCACTCTCTTTGAATCTTCTTTATCATGCTAAGAGGAGAAGGAAAAAGCAAAAAATTTCAGAATTGCACCTTGCAATGCGGAGAAATTACTGTTTGTGCATTTACAATATTCATTGATTTTTGCCATTGAAAAACATCATGTTATTCATATACCAGAAATGATTGAAGCTACTGACTGAATGAAAGGAGCTGGCATCTCACTCTCTTTGAATCTTCTTTATCATGCTAAGAGGAGCAGGAAAAAGTAAAAAATTTCAGAATTGCACCTTGCAATGCGGAGAAATTACTGTTTGTGCATTTATAATATTCAATGATTTTTGCCATTGAAAAACGTCCAGAAATGATTGAAGCTACTGACTGAACGAAAGGAGCTGGCATCTCACTCTCTTTGAATCTTCTTTATCATGCTAAGAGGAGCAGGAAAAAGCAAAAAATTTCAGAATTGCACTTTGCAATGCGGAGAAATTACTGTTTGTGCATTTACAATATTCATTGATTTTTGCCATTGAAAAACATCATGTTATTCATGTACCAGAAATGTTTGAAGCTACTGACTGAATGAAAGGAGCTGGCATCTCACTCTCTTTGAATCTTCTTTATCATGCTAAGAGGAGCAGGAAAAAGCAAAAAATTTCAGAATTGCACATTGCAATGCGGAGAAATTACTGTTTGTGCATTTACAATATTCATTGATTTTTGCCATTGAAAAACGTCCAGAAATGATTGAAGCTACTGACTGAATGAAAGGAGCTGGCATCTCACTCTCTTCGAATCTTCTTTATCATGCTAAGAGGAGCAGGAAAAAGCAAAAAATTTCAGAATTGCACCTTGCAATGCGGAGAAATTACTGTTTGTGCATTTACAATATTCATTGATTTTTGCCATTGAAAAACGTCCAGAAATGATTGAAGCTACTGACTGAATGAAAGGAGCTGGCATCTCACTCTCTTTGAATCTTCTTTATCATGCTAAGAGGCTAAGAGGAGCAGGAAAAAGCAAAAAATTTCAGAATTGCACCTTGCAATGCGGAGAAATTACTGTTTGTGCATTTACAATATTCATTGATTTTTGCCATTGAAAAATGTCCAGAAATGATTGAAGCTACTGACTGAATGAAAGGAGCTGGCATCTCACTCTCTTTGAATCTTCTTTATCATGCTAAGAGGAGCAGGAAAAAGCAAAAAATTTCAGAATTGCGCCTTGCAATGCGGAGAAATTACTGTTTGTGCATTTACAAAATTCATTGATTTTTGCCATTGAAAAACATCATGTTATTCATATACCAGAAATGATTGAAGCTACTGACTGAAGGAAAGGATCTGGCATCTCACTCTCTTTGAATCTTCTTTATCATGCTAAGAGGAGCAGGAAAAAGCAAAAAATTTCAGAATTGCACCTTGCAATGCGGAGAAATTACTGTTTGTGCATTTACAATATTCATTGATTTTTGCCATTGAAAAACGTCCAGAAATGATTGAAGCTACTGACTGAATGAAAGGAGCTGGCATCTCACTCTCTTTGAATCTTCTTTATCATGCTAAGAGGAGCAGGAAAAAGCAAAAAATTTCAGAATTGCACCTTGCAATGCGGAGAAATTACTGTTTGTGCATTTACAATATTCATTGATTTTTGCCATTGAAAAACGTCCAGAAATGATTGAAGCTACTGACTGAATGAAAGGAGCTGGCATCTCACTCTCTTTGAATCTTCTTTATCATGCTAAGAGGAGCAGGAAAAAGCAAAAAATTTCAGAATTGCACCTTGCAATGCGGAGAAATTACTGTTTGTGCATTTACAATATTCATTGATTTTTGCCATTGAAAAATGTCCAGAAATGATTGAAGCTACTGACTGAATGAAAGGAGCTGGCATCTCACTCTCTTTGAATCTTCTTTATCATGCTAAGAGGAGCAGGAAAAAGCAAAAAATTTCAGAATTGCGCCTTGCAATGCAGAGAAATTACTGTTTGTGCATTTACAAAATTCATTGATTTTTGCCATTGAAAAACATCATGTTATTCATATACCAGAAATGATTGAAGCTACTGACTGAAGGAAAGGATCTGGCATCTCACTCTCTTTGAATCTTCTTTATCATGCTAAGAGGAGCAGGAAAAAGCAAAAAATTTCAGAATTGCACCTTGCAATGCAGAGAAATTACTGTTTGTGCATTTACAATATTCATTGATTTTTGTCATTGAAAAACGTCCAGAAATGATTGAAGCTACTGACTGAATGAAAGGAGCTGGCATCTCACTCTCTTTGAATCTTCTTTATCATGCTAAGAGGAGCAGGAAAAAGTAAAAATTTCAGAATTGCACCTTGCAATGCGGAGAAATTACTGTTTGTGCATTTACAATATTCATTGATTTTTGCGATTGAAAAACATCATGTTATTCATATACCAGAAATGATTGAAGCTACTGACTGAATGAAAGGAGCTGGCATCTCACTCTCTTTGAATCTTCTTTATCATGCTAAGAGGAGCAGGAAAAAGTAAAAAATTTCAGAATTGCACCTTGCAATGCGGAGAAATTACTGTTTGTGCATTTACAATATTCAATGATTTTTGCCATTGAAAAACGTCCAGAAATGATTGAAGCTACTGACTGAATGAAAGGAGCTGGCATCTCACTCTCTTTGAATCTTGTTTATCATGCTAAGAGGAGCAGGAAAAAGCAAAAAATTTCAGAATTGCACCTTGCAATGCGGAGAAATTACTGTTTGTGCATTTACAATATTCATTGATTTTTGCCATTGAAAAACGTCCAGAAATGATTGAAGCTACTGACTGAATGAAAGGAGCTGGCATCTCACTCTCTTTGAATCTTCTTTATCATGCTAAGAGGAGCAGGAAAAAGCAAAAAATTTCAGAATTGCACCTTGCAATGCGGAGAAATTACTGTTTGTGCATTTACAATATTCATTGATTTTTGCTATTGAAAAACATCATGTTATTCATATACCAGAAATGATTGAAGCTACTGACTGAATGAAAGGAGCTGGCATCTCACTCTCTTTGAATCTTCTTTATCATGCTAAGAGGAGCAGGAAAAGGCAAAAAATTTCAGAATTGCACCTTGCAATGCGGAGAAATTACAGTTTGTGCATTTACAATATTCATTGATTTTTGCCATTGAAAAACGTCCAGAAATGATTGAAGCTACTGACTGAATGAAAGGAGCTGGCATCTCACTCTCTTTGAATCTTCTTTATCATGCTAAGAGGAGCAGGAAAAAGCAAAAAATTTCAGAATTGCACCTTGCAATGCGGAGAAATTACTGTTTGTGCATTTACAATATTCATTGATTTTTGCCATTGAAAAACGTCCAGAAATGATTGAAGCTACTGACTGAATGAAAGGAGCTGGCATCTCACTCTCTTTGAATCTTCTTTATCATGCTAAGAGGAGCAGGAAAAAGCAAAAAATTTCAGAATTGCACCTTGCAATGTGGAGAAATTACTGTTTGTGCATTTACAATATTCATTGATTTTTGCCATTGAAAAATGTCCAGAAATGATTGAAGCTACTGACTGAATGAAAGGAGCTGGCATCTCACTCTCTTTGAATCTTCTTTATCATGCTAAGAGGAGCAGGAAAAAGCAAAAAATTTCAGAATTGCGCCTTGCAATGCGGAGAAATTACTGTTTGTGCATTTACAAAATTCATTGATTTTTGCCATTGAAAAACATCATGTTATTCATATACCAGAAATGATTGAAGCTACTGACTGAAGGAAAGGATATGGCATCTCACTCTCTTTGAATCTTCTTTATCATGCTTAGAGGAGCAGGAAAAAGCAAAAAATTTCAGAATTGCACCTTGCAATGCGGAGAAATTACTGTTTGTGCATTTACAATATTCATTGATTTTTGCCATTGAAAAACGTCCAGAAATGATTGAAGCTACTGACTGAATGAAAGGAGCTGGCATCTCACTCTCTTTGAATCTTCTTTATCATGCTAAGAGGAGCAGGAAAAAGCAAAAAATTTCAGAATTGCACCTTGCAATGCGGAGAAATTACTGTTTGTGCATTTACAATATTCATTGATTTTTGCGATTGAAAAACATCATGTTATTCATATACCAGAAATGATTGAAGCTACTGACTGAATGAAAGGAGCTGGCATCTCATTCTCTTTGAATCTTCTTTATCATGCTAAGAGGAGCAGGAAAAAGTAAAAAATTTCAGAATTGCACCTTGCAATGCGGAGAAATTACTGTTTGTGCATTTACAATATTCATTGATTTTTGCCATTGAAAAACGTCCAGAAATGATTGAAGCTACTGACTGAATGAAAGGAGCTGGCATCTCACTCTCTTTGAATCTTCTTTATCATGCTAAGAGGAGCAGGAAAAAGCAAAAAATTTCAGAATTGCACCTTGCAATGCGGAGAAATTACTGTTTGTGCATTTACAATATTCATTGATTTTTGCTATTGAAAAACATCATGTTATTCATATACCAGAAATGATTGAAGCTACTGACTGAATGAAAGGAGCTGGCATCTCACTCTCTTTGAATCTTCTTTATCATGCTAAGAGGAGCAGGAAAAAGCAAAAAATTTCAGAATTGCACCTTGCAATGCGGAGAAATTACAGTTTGTGCATTTACAATATTCATTGATTTTTGCCATTGAAAAACGTCCAGAAATGATTGAAGCTACTGACTGAATGAAAGGAGCTGGCATCTCACTCTCTTTGAATCTTCTTTATCATGCTAAGAGGAGCAGGAAAAAGCAAAAAATTTCAGAATTGCACCTTGCAATGCGGAGAAATTACTGTTTGTGCATTTACAATATTCATTGATTTTTGCCATTGAAAAAGGTCCAGAAATAATTGAAGGTACTGACTGAATGAAAGGAGCTGGCATCTCACTCTCTTTGAATCTTCTTTATCATGATAAGAGGAGCAGGAAAAAGCAAAAAATTTCAGAATTGCACCTTGCAATGCGGAGAAATTACTGTTTGTGCATTTACAATATTCATTGATTTTTGCCATTGAAAAACGTCCAGAAATGATTGAAGCTACTGACTGAATGAAAGGAGCTGGCATCTCACTCTCTTTGAATCTTCTTTATCATGCTAAGAGGAGCAGGAAAAAGCAAAAAATTTCAGAATTGCACCTTGCAATGCGGAGAAATTACTGTTTGTGCATTTACAATATTCATTGATTTTTGCCATTGAAAAATGTCCAGAAATGATTGAAGCTACTGACTGAATGAAAGGAGCTGGCATCTCACTCTCTTTGAATCTTCTTTATCATGCTAAGAGGAGCAGGAAAAAGCAAAAAATTTCAGAATTGCGCCTTGCAATGCGGAGAAATTACTGTTTGTGCATTTACAAAATTCATTGATTTTTGCCATTGAAAAACATCATGTTATTCATATACCAGAAATGATTGAAGCTACTGACTGAAGGAAAGGATCTGACATCTCACTCTCTTTGAATCTTCTTTATCATGCTAAGAGGAGCAGGAAAAAGCAAAAAATTTCAGAATTGCACCTTGCAATGCGGAGAAATTACTGTTTGTGCATTTACAATATTCATTGATTTTTGCCATTGAAAAACGTCCAGAAATGATTGAAGCTACTGACTGAATGAAAGGAGCTGGCATCTCACTC
The DNA here is from genome assembly GCF_046119375.1 of Phyllobates terribilis. Taxonomy (NCBI): domain Eukaryota; kingdom Metazoa; phylum Chordata; class Amphibia; order Anura; family Dendrobatidae; genus Phyllobates; species Phyllobates terribilis. The sequence continues at coordinate 122,747 of NW_027364225.1, read as the reverse complement.
TCTTTGAATCTTCTTTATCATGCTAAGAGGAGCAGGAAAAAGCAAAAAATTTCAGAATTGCACCTTGCAATGCGGAGAAATTACTGTTTGTGCATTTACAATATTCATTGATTTTTGCCATTGAAAAACGTCCAGAAATGATTGAAGCTACTGACTGAATGAAAGGAGCTGGCATCTCACTCTCTTTGAATCTTCTTTATCATGCTAAGAGGAGCAGGAAAAAGCAAAAAATTTCAGAATTGCACCTTGCAATGCGGAGAAATTACTGTTTGTGCATTTACAATATTCATTGATTTTTGCCATTGAAAAATGTCCAGAAATGATTGAAGCTACTGACTGAATGAAAGGAGCTGGCATCTCACTCTCTTTGAATCTTCTTTATCATGCTAAGAGGAGCAGGTAAAAGCAAAAAATTTCAGAATTGCGCCTTGCAATGCAGAGAAATTACTGTTTGTGCATTTACAAAATTCATTGATTTTTGCCATTGAAAAACATCATGTTATTCATATACCAGAAATGATTGAAGCTACTGACTGAAGGAAAGGATCTGGCATCTCACTCTCTTTGAATCTTCTTTATCATGCTAAGAGGAGCAGGAAAAAGCAAAAAATTTCAGAATTGCACCTTGCAATGCAGAGAAATTACTGTTTGTGCATTTACAATATTCATTGATTTTTGTCATTGAAAAACGTCCAGAAATGATTGAAGCTACTGACTGAATGAAAGGAGCTGGCATCTCACTCTCTTTGAATCTTCTTTATCATGCTAAGAGGAGCAGGAAAAAGCAAAAAATTTCAGAATTGCACCTTGCAATGCGGAGAAATTACTGTTTGTGCATTTACAATATTCATTGATTTTTGCCATTGAAAAATGTCCAGAAATGATTGAAGCTACTGACTGAATGAAAGGAGCTGGCATCTCACTCTCTTTGAATCTTCTTTATCATGCTAAGAGGAGCAGGAAAAAGCAAAAAATTTCAGAATTGCACATTGCAATGCGGAGAAATTACTGTTTGTGCATTTACAATATTCATTGATTTTTGCCATTGAAAAACGTCCAGAAATGATTGAAGCTACTGACTGAATGAAAGGAGCTGGCATCTCACTCTCTTTGAATCTTCTTTATCATGCTAAGAGGAGCAGGAAAAAGCAAAAAATTTCAGAATTGCACCTTGCAATGCGGAGAAATTACTGTTTGTGCATTTACAATATTCATTGATTTTTGCCATTGAAAAACGTCCAGAAATGATTGAAGCTACTGACTGAATGAAAGGAGCTGGCATCTCACTCTCTTTGAATCTTCTTTATCATGCTAAGAGGAGCAGGAAAAAGCAAAAAATTTCAGAATTGCACCTTGCAATGCGGAGAAATTACTGTTTGTGCATTTACAATATTCATTGATTTTTGCCATTGAAAAATGTCCAGAAATGATTGAAGCTACTGACTGAATGAAAGGAGCTGGCATCTCACTCTCTTTGAATCTTCTTTATCATGCTAAGAGGAGCAGGAAAAAGCAAAAAATTTCAGAATTGCGCCTTGCAATGCGGAGAAATTACTGTTTGTGCATTTACAAAATTCATTGATTTTTGCCATTGAAAAACATCATGTTATTCATATACCAGAAATGATTGAAGCTACTGACTGAAGGAAAGGATCTGGCATCTCACTCTCTTTGAATCTTCTTTATCATGCTAAGAGGAGCAGGAAAAAGCAAAAAATTTCAGAATTGCACCTTGCAATGCGGAGAAATTACTGTTTGTGCATTTACAATATTCATTGATTTTTGCCATTGAAAAACGTCCAGAAATGATTGAAGCTACTGACTGAATGAAAGGAGCTGGCATCTCACTCTCTTTGAATCTTCTTTATCATGCTAAGAGGAGCAGGAAAAAGCAAAAAATTTCAGAATTGCACCTTGCAATGCGGAGAAATTACTGTTTGTGCATTTACAATATTCATTGATTTTTGCCATTGAAAAACGTCCAGAAATGATTGAAGCTACTGACTGAATGAAAGGAGCTGGCATCTCACTCTCTTTGAATCTTCTTTATCATGCTAAGAGGAGCAGGAAAAAGCAAAAAATTTCAGAATTGCACCTTGCAATGCGGAGAAATTACTGTTTGTGCATTTACAATATTCATTGATTTTTGCCATTGAAAAATGTCCAGAAATGATTGAAGCTACTGACTGAATGAAAGGAGCTGGCATCTCACTCTCTTTGAATCTTCTTTATCATGCTAAGAGGAGCAGGAAAAAGCAAAAAATTTCAGAATTGCGCCTTGCAATGCGGAGAAATTACTGTTTGTGCATTTACAAAATTCATTGATTTTTGCCATTGAAAAACATCATGTTATTCATATACCAGAAATGATTGAAGCTACTGACTGAAGGAAAGGATCTGGCATCTCACTCTCTTTGAATCTTCTTTATCATGCTAAGAGGAGCAGGAAAAAGCAAAAAATTTCAGAATTGCACCTTGCAATGCGGAGAAATTACTGTTTGTGCATTTACAATATTCATTGATTTTTGCCATTGAAAAACGTCCAGAAATGATTGAAGCTACTGACTGAATGAAAGGAGCTGGCATCTCACTCTCTTTGAATCTTCTTTATCATGCTAAGAGGAGCAGGAAAAAGCAAAAAATTTCAGAATTGCACCTTGCAATGCGGAGAAATTACTGTTTGTGCATTTACAATATTCATTGATTTTTGCGATTGAAAAACATCATGTTATTCATATACCAGAAATGATTGAAGCTACTGACTGAATGAAAGGAGCTGGCATCTCACTCTCTTTGAATCTTCTTTATCATGCTAAGAGGAGCAGGAAAAAGTAAAAAATTTCAGAATTGCACCTTGCAATGCGGAGAAATTACTGTTTGTGCATTTACAATATTCAATGATTTTTGCCATTGAAAAACGTCCAGAAATGATTGAAGCTACTGACTGAATGAAAGGAGCTGGCATCTCACTCTCTTTGAATCTTCTTTATCATGCTAAGAGGAGCAGGAAAAAGCAAAAAATTTCAGAATTGCACCTTGCAATGCGGAGAAATTACTGTTTGTGCATTTACAATATTCATTGATTTTTGCCATTGAAAAACGTCCAGAAATGATTGAAGCTACTGACTGAATGAAAGGAGCTGGCATCTCACTCTCTTTGAATCTTCTTTATCATGCTAAGAGGAGCAGGAAAAAGCAAAAAATTTCAGAATTGCACCTTGCAATGCGGAGAAATTACTGTTTGTGCATTTACAATATTCATTGATTTTTGCTATTGAAAAACATCATGTTATTCATATACCAGAAATGATTGAAGCTACTGACTGAATGAAAGGAGCTGGCATCTCACTCTCTTTGAATCTTCTTTATCATGCTAAGAGTAGCAGGAAAAAGCAAAAAATTTCAGAATTGCACCTTGCAATGCGGAGAAATTACAGTTTGTGCATTTACAATATTCATTGATTTTTGCCATTGAAAAACGTCCAGAAATGATTGAAGCTACTGACTGAATGAAAGGAGCTGGCATCTCACTCTCTTTGAATCTTCTTTATCATGCTAAGAGGAGCAGGAAAAAGCAAAAAATTTCAGAATTGCACCTTGCAATGCGGAGAAATTACTGTTTGTGCATTTACAATATTCATTGATTTTTGCCATTGAAAAACGTCCAGAAATGATTGAAGGTACTGACTGAATGAAAGGAGCTGGCATCTCACTCTCTTTGAATCTTCTTTATCATGCTAAGAGGAGCAGGAAAAAGCAAAAAATTTCAGAATTGCACCTTGCAATGCGGAGAAATTACTGTTTGTGCATTTACAATATTCATTGATTTTTGCCATTGAAAAACGTCCAGAAATGATTGAAGCTACTGACTGAATGAAAGGAGCTGGCATCTCACTCTCTTTGAATCTTCTTTATCATGCTAAGAGGAGCAGGAAAAAGCAAAAAATTTCAGAATTGCACCTTGCAATGCGGAGAAATTACTGTTTGTGCATTTACAATATTCATTGATTTTTGCCATTGAAAAATGTCCAGAAATGATTGAAGCTACTGACTGAATGAAAGGAGCTGGCATCTCACTCTCTTTGAATCTTCTTTATCATGCTAAGAGGAGCAGGAAAAAGCAAAAAATTTCAGAATTGCGCCTTGCAATGCGGAGAAATTACTGTTTGTGCATTTACAAAATTCATTGATTTTTGCCATTGAAAAACATCATGTTATTCATATACCAGAAATGATTGAAGCTACTGACTGAAGGAAAGGATATGGCATCTCACTCTCTTTGAATCTTCTTTATCATGCTTAGAGGAGCAGGAAAAAGCAAAAAATTTCAGAATTGCACCTTGCAATGCGGAGAAATTACTGTTTGTGCATTTACATTATTCATTGATTTTTGCCATTGAAAAACGTCCAGAAATGATTGAAGCTACTGTCTGAATGAAAGGAGCTGGCATCTCACTCTCTTTGAATCTTCTTTATCATGCTAAGAGGAGCAGGAAAAAGCAAAAAATTTCAGAATTGCACCTTGCAATGCGGAGAAATTACTGTTTGTGCATTTACAATATTCATTGATTTTTGCGATTGAAAAACATCATGTTATTCATATACCAGAAATGATTGAAGCTACTGACTGAATGAAAGGAGCTGGCATCTCACTCTCTTTGAATCTTCTTTATCATGCTAAGAGGAGCAGGAAAAAGTAAAAAATTTCAGAATTGCACCTTGCAATGCGGAGAAATTACTGTTTGTGCATTTACAATATTCATTGATTTTTGCCATTGAAAAACGTCCAGAAATGATTGAAGCTACTGACTGAATGAAAGGAGCTGGCATCTCACTCTCTTTGAATCTTCTTTATCATGCTAAGAGGAGCAGGAAAAAGCAAAAAATTTCAGAATTGCACCTTGCAATGCGGAGAAATTACTGTTTGTGCATTTACAATATTCATTGATTTTTGCTATTGAAAAACATCATGTTATTCATATACCAGAAATGATTGAAGCTACTGACTGAATGAAAGGAGCTGGCATCTCACTCTCTTTGAATCTTCTTTATCATGCTAAGAGGAGCAGGAAAAAGCAAAAAATTTCAGAATTGCACCTTGCAATGCAGAGAAATTACAGTTTGTGCATTTACAATATTCATTGATTTTTGCCATTGAAAAACGTCCAGAAATGATTGAAGCTACTGACTGAATGAAAGGAGCTGGCATCTCACTCTCTTTGAATCTTCTTTATCATGCTAAGAGGAGCAGGAAAAAGCAAAAAATTTCAGAATTGCACCTTGCAATGCGGAGAAATTACTGTTTGTGCATTTACAATATTCATTGATTTTTGCCATTGAATAAGGTCCAGAAATAATTGAAGGTACTGACTGAATGAAAGGAGCTGGCATCTCACTCTCTTTGAATCTTCTTTATCATGCTAAGAGGAGCAGGAAAAAGCAAAAAATTTCAGAATTGCACCTTGCAATGCGGAGAAATTACTGTTTGTGCATTTACAATATTCATTGATTTTTGCCATTGAAAAACGTCCAGAAATGATTGAAGCTACTGACTGAATGAAAGGAGCTGGCATCTCACTCTCTTTGAATCTTCTTTATCATGCTAAGAGGAGCAGGAAAAAGCAAAAAATTTCAGAATTGCACCTTGCAATGCGGAGAAATTACTGTTTGTGCATTTACAATATTCATTGATTTTTGCCATTGAAAAATGTCCAGAAATGATTGAAGCTACTGACTGAATGAAAGGAGCTGGCATCTCACTCTCTTTGAATCTTCTTTATCATGCTAAGAGGAGCAGGAAAAAGCAAAAAATTTCAGAATTGCGCCTTGCAATGCGGAGAAATTACTGTTTGTGCATTTACAAAATTCATTGATTTTTGCCATTGAAAAACATCATGTTATTCATATACCAGAAATGATTGAAGCTACTGACTGAAGGAAAGGATCTGGCATCTCACTCTCTTTGAATCTTCTTTATCATGCTTAGAGGAGCAGGAAAAAGCAAAAAATTTCAGAATTGCACCTTGCAATGCGGAGAAATTACTGTTTGTGCATTTACAATATTCATTGATTTTTGCCATTGAAAAACGTCCAGAAATGATTGAAGCTACTGACTGAATGAAAGGAGCTGGCATCTCACTCTCTTTGAATCTTCTTTATCATGCTAAGAGGAGCAGGAAAAAGCAAAAAATTTCAGAATTGCACCTTGCAATGCGGAGAAATTACTGTTTGTGCATTTACAATATTCATTGATTTTTGCGATTGAAAAACATCATGTTATTCATATACCAGAAATGATTGAAGCTACTGACTGAATGAAAGGAGCTGGCATCTCACTCTCTTTGAATCTTCTTTATCATGCTAAGAGGAGCAGGAAAAAGTAAAAAATTTCAGAATTGCACCTTGCAATGCGGAGAAATTACTGTTTGTGCATTTACAATATTCAATGATTTTTGCCATTGAAAAACGTCCAGAAATGATTGAAGCTACTGACTGAATGAAAGGAGCTGGCATCTCACTCTCTTTGAATCTTGTTTATCATGCTAAGAGGAGCAGGAAAAAGCAAAAAATTTCAGAATTGCACCTTGCAATGCGGAGAAATTACTGTTTGTGCATTTACAATATTCATTGATTTTTGCCATTGAAAAACGTCCAGAAATGATTGAAGCTACTGACTGAATGAAAGGAGCTGGCATCTCACTCTCTTTGAATCTTCTTTATCATGCTAAGAGGAGCAGGAAAAAGCAAAAAATTTCAGAATTGCACCTTGCAATGCGGAGAAATTACTGTTTGTGCATTTACAATATTCATTGATTTTTGCCATTGAAAAACATCATGTTATTCATATACCAGAAATGATTGAAGCTACTGACTGAATGAAAGGAGCTGGCATCTCAATCTCTTTGAATCTTCTTTATCATGCTAAGAGGAGCAGGAAAAAGTAAAAAATTTCAGAATTGCACCTTGCAATGCGGAGAAATTACTGTTTGTGCATTTATAATATTCAATGATTTTTGCCATTGAAAAACGTCCAGAAATGATTGAAGCTACTGACTGAACGAAAGGAGCTGGCATCTCACTCTCTTTGAATCTTCTTTATCATGCTAAGAGGAGCAGGCAAAAGCAAAAAATTTCAGAATTGCACCTTGCAATGCGGAGAAATTACTGTTTGTGCATTTACAATATTCATTGATTTTTGCCATTGAAAAATGTCCAGAAATGATTGAAGCTACTGACTGAATGAAAGGAGCTGGCATCTCACTCTCTTTGAATCTTCTTTATCATGCTAAGAGGAGCAGGAAAAAGCAAAAAATTTCAGAATTGCGCCTTGCAATGCGGAGAAATTACTGTTTGTGCATTTACAAAATTCATTGATTTTTGCCATTGAAAAACATCATGTTATTCATATACCAGAAATGATTGAAGCTACTGACTGAAGGAAAGGATCTGGCATCTCACTCTCTTTGAATCTTCTTTATCATGCTAAGAGGAGCAGGAAAAAGCAAAAAATTTCAGAATTGCACCTTGCAATGCGGAGAAATTACTGTTTGTGCATTTACAATATTCATTGATTTTTGCCATTGAAAAACGTCCATAAATGATTGAAGCTACTGACTGAATGAAAGGAGCTGGCATCTCACTCTCTTTGAATCTTCTTTATCATGCTAAGAGGAGCAGGAAAAAGCAAAAAATTTCAGAATTGCACCTTGCAATGCGGAGAAATTACTGTTTGTGCATTTACAATATTCATTGATTTTTGCCATTGAAAAAGGTCCAGAAATAATTGAAGGTACTGACTGAATGATAGGAGCTGGCATCTCACTCTCTTTGAATCTTCTTTATCATGCTAAGAGAAGCAGGAAAAAGCAAAAAATTTCAGAATTGCACCTTGCAATGCGGAGAAATTACTGTTTGTGCATTTACAATATTCATTGATTTTTGCCATTGAAAAACGTCCAGAAATGATTGAAGCTACTGACTGAATGAAAGGAGCTGGCATCTCACTCTCTTTGAATCTTCTTTATCATGCTAAGAGGAGCAGGAAAAAGCAAAAAATTTCAGAATTGCACCTTGCAATGCGGAGAAATTACTGTTTGTGCATTTACAATATTCATTGATTTTTGCCATTGAAAAATGTCCAGAAATGATTGAAGCTACTGACTGAATGAAAGGAGCTGGCATCTCACTCTCTTTGAATCTTCTTTATCATGCTAAGAGGAGCAGGAAAAAGCAAAAAATTTCAGAATTGCGCCTTGCAATGCGGAGAAATTACTGTTTGTGCATTTACAAAATTCATTGATTTTTGCCATTGAAAAACATCATGTTATTCATATACCAGAAATGATTGAAGCTACTGACTGAAGGAAAGGATCTGGCATCTCACTCTCTTTGAATCTTCTTTATCATGCTTAGAGGAGCAGGAAAAAGCAAAAAATTTCAGAATTGCACCTTGCAATGCGGAGAAATTACTGTTTGTGCATTTACAATATTCATTGATTTTTGCCATTGAAAAACGTCCAGAAATGATTGAAGCTACTGACTGAATGAAAGGAGCTGGCATCTCACTCTCTTTGAATCTTCTTTATCATGCTAAGAGGAGCAGGAAAAAGCAAAAAATTTCAGAATTGCACCTTGCAATGCGGAGAAATTACTGTTTGTGCATTTACAATATTCATTGATTTTTGCGATTGAAAAACATCATGTTATTCATATACCAGAAATGATTGAAGCTACTGACTGAATGAAAGGAGCTGGCATCTCACTCTCTTTGAATCTTCTTTATCATGCTAAGAGGAGCAGGAAAAAGTAAAAAATTTCAGAATTGCACCTTGCAATGCGGAGAAATTACTGTTTGTGCATTTACAATATTCAATGATTTTTGCCATTGAAAAACGTCCAGAAATGATTGAAGCTACTGACTGAATGAAAGGAGCTGGCATCTCACTCTCTTTGAATCTTCTTTATCATGCTAAGAGGAGCAGGAAAAAGCAAAAAATTTCAGAATTGCACCTTGCAATGCGGAGAAATTACTGTTTGTGCATTTACAATATTCATTGATTTTTGCCATTGAAAAACATCATGTTATTCATATACCAGAAATGATTGAAGCTACTGACTGAATTAAAGGAGCTGGCATCTCACTCTCTTTGAATCTTCTTTATCATGCTAAGAGGAGCAGGAAAAAGCAAAAAATTTCAGAATTGCACATTGCAATGCGGAGAAATTACTGTTTGTGCATTTACAATATTCATTGATTTTTGCCATTGAAAAACGTCCAGAAATGATTGAAGCTACTGACTGAAAGAAAGGAGCTGGCATCTCACTCTCTTTGAATCTTCTTTATCATGCTAAGAGGAGCAGGAAAAAGCAAAAAATTTCAGAATTGCACCTTGCAATGCGGAGAAATTACTGTTTGTGCATTTACAATATTCATTGATTTTTGCCATTGAAAAATGTCCAGAAATGATTGAAGCTACTGACTGAATGAAAGGAGCTGGCATCTCACTCTCTTTGAATCTTCTTTATCATGCTAAGAGGAGCAGGAAAAAGCAAAAAATTTCAGAATTGCGCCTTGCAATGCGGAGAAACTACTGTTTGTGCATTTACAAAATTCATTGATTTTTGCCATTGAAAAACATCATGTTATTCATATACCAGAAATGATTGAAGCTACTGACTGAATGAAAGGAGCTGGCATCTCACTCTCTTTGAATCTTCTTTATCATGCTAAGAGGAGCAGGAAAAAGCAAAAAATTTCAGAATTGCACCTTGCAATGCGGAGAAATTACTGTTTGTGCATTTACAATATTCATTGATTTTTGCCATTGAAAAACGTCCAGAAATGATTGAAGCTACTGACTGAATGAAAGGAGCTGGCATCTCACTCTCTTTGAATCTTCTTTATCATGCTAAGAGGAGCAGGTAAAAGCAAAAAATTTCAGAATTGCGCCTTGCAATGCAGAGAAATTACTGTTTGTGCATTTACAAAATTCATTGATTTTTGCCATTGAAAAACATCATGTTATTCATATACCAGAAATGATTGAAGCTACTGACTGAAGGAAAGGATCTGGCATCTCACTCTCTTTGAATCTTCTTTATCATGCTAAGAGGAGCAGGAAAAAGCAAAAAATTTCAGAATTGCACCTTGCAATGCAGAGAAATTACTGTTTGTGCATTTACAATATTCATTGATTTTTGTCATTGAAAAACGTCCAGAAATGATTGAAGCTACTGACTGAATGAAAGGAGCTGGCATCTCACTCTCTTTGAATCTTCTTTATCATGCTAAGAGGAGCAGGAAAAAGCAAAAAATTTCAGAATTGCACCTTGCAATGCGGAGAAATTATTGTTTGTGCATTTACAATATTCATTGATTTTTGCCATTGAAAAATGTCCAGAAATGATTGAAGCTACTGACTGAATGAAAGGAGCTGGCATCTCACTCTCTTTGAATCTTCTTTATCATGCTAAGAGGAGCAGGAAAAAGCAAAAAATTTCAGAATTGCACATTGCAATGCGGAGAAATTACTGTTTGTGCATTTACAATATTCATTGATTTTTGCCATTGAAAAACGTCCAGAAATGATTGAAGCTACTGACTGAATGAAAGGAGCTGGCATCTCACTCTCTTTGAATCTTCTTTATCATGCTAAGAGGAGCAGGAAAAAGCAAAAAATTTCAGAATTGCACCTTGCAATGCGGAGAAATTACTGTTTGTGCATTTACAAAATTCATTGATTTTTGCCATTGAAAAACATCATGTTATTCATATACCAGAAATGATTGAAGCTACTGACTGAAGGAAAGGATCTGGCATCTCACTCTCTTTGAATCTTCTTTATCATGCTAAGAGGAGCAGGAAAAAGCAAAAAATTTCAGAATTGCACCTTGCAATGCGGAGAAATTACTGTTTGTGCATTTACAATATTCATTGATTTTTGCCATTGAAAAACGTCCAGAAATGATTGAAGCTACTGACTGAATGAAAGGAGCTGGCATCTCACTCTCTTTGAATCTTCTTTATCATGCTAAGAGGAGCAGGAAAAAGCAAAAAATTTCAGAATTGCACCTTGCAATGCGGAGAAATTACTGTTTGTGCATTTACAATATTCATTGATTTTTGCCATTGAAAAACGTCCAGAAATGATTGAAGCTACTGACTGAATGAAAGGAGCTGGCATCTCACTCTCTTTGAATCTTCTTTATCATGCTAAGAGGAGCAGGTAAAAGCAAAAAATTTCAGAATTGCGCCTTGCAATGCAGAGAAATTACTGTTTGTGCATTTACAAAATTCATTGATTTTTGCCATTGAAAAACATCATGTTATTCATATACCAGAAATGATTGAAGCTACTGACTGAAGGAAAGGATCTGGCATCTCACTCTCTTTGAATCTTCTTTATCATGCTAAGAGGAGCAGGAAAAAGCAAAAAATTTCAGAATTGCACCTTGCAATGCAGAGAAATTACTGTTTGTGCATTTACAATATTCATTGATTTTTGTCATTGAAAAACGTCCAGAAATGATTGAAGCTACTGACTGAATGAAAGGAGCTGGCATCTCACTCTCTTTGAATCTTCTTTATCATGCTAAGAGGAGCAGGAAAAAGCAAAAAATTTCAGAATTGCACCTTGCAATGCGGAGAAATTATTGTTTGTGCATTTACAATATTCATTGATTTTTGCCATTGAAAAATGTCCAGAAATGATTGAAGCTACTGACTGAATGAAAGGAGCTGGCATCTCACTCTCTTTGAATCTTCTTTATCATGCTAAGAGGAGCAGGAAAAAGCAAAAAATTTCAGAATTGCACATTGCAATGCGGAGAAATTACTGTTTGTGCATTTACAATATTCATTGATTTTTGCCATTGAAAAACGTCCAGAAATGATTGAAGCTACTGACTGAATGAAAGGAGCTGGCATCTCACTCTCTTTGAATCTTCTTTATCATGCTAAGAGGAGCAGGAAAAAGCAAAAAATTTCAGAATTGCACCTTGCAATGCGGAGAAATTACTGTTTGTGCATTTACAATATTCATTGATTTTTGCCATTGAAAAACGTCCAGAAATGATTGAAGCTACTGACTGAATGAAAGGAGCTGGCATCTCACTCTCTTTGAATCTTCTTTATCATGCTAAGAGGAGCAGGAAAAAGCAAAAAATTTCAGAATTGCACCTTGCAATGCGGAGAAATTACTGTTTGTGCATTTACAATATTCATTGATTTTTGCCATTGAAAAATGTCCAGAAATGATTGAAGCTACTGACTGAATGAAAGGAGCTGGCATCTCACTCTCTTTGAATCTTCTTTATCATGCTAAGAGGAGCAGGAAAAAGCAAAAAATTTCAGAATTGCGCCTTGCAATGCGGAGAAATTACTGTTTGTGCATTTACAAAATTCATTGATTTTTGCCATTGAAAAACATCATGTTATTCATATACCAGAAATGATTGAAGCTACTGACTGAAGGAAAGGATCTGGCATCTCACTCTCTTTGAATCTTCTTTATCATGCTAAGAGGAGCAGGAAAAAGCAAAAAATTTCAGAATTGCACCTTGCAATGCGGAGAAATTACTGTTTGTGCATTTACAATATTCATTGATTTTTGCCATTGAAAAACGTCCAGAAATGATTGAAGCTACTGACTGAATGAAAGGAGCTGGCATCTCACTCTCTTTGAATCTTCTTTATCATGCTAAGAGGAGCAGGAAAAAGCAAAAAATTTCAGAATTGCACCTTGCAATGCGGAGAAATTACTGTTTGTGCATTTACAATATTCATTGATTTTTGCCATTGAAAAACGTCCATAAATGATTGAAGCTACTGACTGAATGAAAGGAGCTGGCATCTCACTCTCTTTGAATCTTCTTTATCATGCTAAGAGGAGCAGGAAAAAGCAAAAAATTTCAGAATTGCACCTTGCAATGCGGAGAAATTACTGTTTGTGCATTTACAATATTCATTGATTTTTGCCATTGAAAAATGTCCAGAAATGATTGAAGCTACTGACTGAATGAAAGGAGCTGGCATCTCACTCTCTTTGAATCTTCTTTATCATGCTAAGAGGAGCAGGAAAAAGCAAAAAATTTCAGAATTGCGCCTTGCAATGCGGAGAAATTACTGTTTGTGCATTTACAAAATTCATTGATTTTTGCCATTGAAAAACATCATGTTATTCATATACCAGAAATGATTGAAGCTACTGACTGAAGGAAAGGATCTGGCATCTCACTCTCTTTGAATCTTCTTTATCATGCTAAGAGGAGCAGGAAAAAGCAAAAAGTTTCAGAATTGCACCTTGCAATGCGGAGAAATTACTGTTTGTGCATTTACAATATTCATTGGTTTTTGCCATTGAAAAACGTCCAGAAATGATTGAAGCTACTGACTGAATGAAAGGAGCTGGCATCTCACTCTCTTTGAATCTTCTTTATCATGCTAAGAGGAGCAGGAAAAAGCAAAAAATTTCAGAATTGCACCTTGCAATGCGGAGAAATTACTGTTTGTGCATTTACAATATTCATTGATTTTTGCGATTGAAAAACATCATGTTATTCATATACCAGAAATGATTGAAGCTACTGACTGAATGAAAGGAGCTGGCATCTCACTCTCTTTGAATCTTCTTTATCATGCTAAGAGGAGCAGGAAAAAGTAAAAAATTTCAGAATTGCACCTTGCAATGCGGAGAAATTACTGATTGTGCATTTACAATATTCAATGATTTTTGCCATTGAAAAACGTCCAGAAATGATTAAAGCTACTGACTGAATGAAAGGAGCTGGCATCTCACTCTCTTTGAATCTTCTTTATCATGCTAAGAGGAGCAGGAAAAAGCAAAAAATTTCAGAATTGCACCTTGCAATGCGGAGAAATTACTGTTTGTGCATTTACAATATTCATTGATTTTTGCCATTGAAAAACGTCCAGAAATGATTGAAGCTACTGACTGAATGAAAGGAGCTGGCATCTCACTCTCTTTGAATCTTCTTTATCATGCTAAGAGGAGCAGGAAAAAGCAAAAAATTTCAGAATTGCACCTTGCAATGCGGAGAAATTACTGTTTGTGCATTTACAATATTCATTGATTTTTGCCATTGAAAAATGTCCAGAAATGATTGAAGCTACTGACTGAATGAAAGGAGCTGGCATCTCACTCTCTTTGAATCTTCTTTATCATGCTAAGAGGAGCAGGAAAAAGCAAAAAATTTCAGAATTGCGCCTTGCAATGCGGAGAAATTACTGATTGTGCATTTACAATATTCAATGATTTTTGCCATTGAAAAACGTCCAGAAATGATTAAAGCTACTGACTGAATGAAAGGAGCTGGCATCTCACTCTCTTTGAATCTTCTTTATCATGCTAAGAGGAGCAGGAAAAAGCAAAAAATTTCAGAATTGCACCTTGCAATGCGGAGAAATTACTGTTTGTGCATTTACAATATTCATTGATTTTTGCCATTGAAAAACGTCCATAAATGATTGAAGCTACTGACTGAATGAAAGGAGCTGGCATCTCACTCTCTTTGAATCTTCTTTATCATGCTAAGAGGAGCAGGAAAAAGCAAAAAATTTCAGAATTGCACCTTGCAATGCGGAGAAATTACTGTTTGTGCATTTACAATATTCATTGATTTTTGCCATTGAAAAATGTCCAGAAATGATTGAAGCTACTGACTGAATGAAAGGAGCTGGCATCTCACTCTCTTTGAATCTTCTTTATCATGCTAAGAGGAGCAGGAAAAAGCAAAAAATTTCAGAATTGTGCCTTGCAATGCGGAGAAATTACTGTTTGTGCATTTACAAAATTCATTGATTTTTGCCATTGAAAAACATCATGTTATTCATATACCAGAAATGATTGAAGCTACTGACTGAAGGAAAGGATCTGGCATCTCACTCTCTTTGAATCTTCTTTATCATGCTAAGAGGAGCAGGAAAAAGCAAAAAGTTTCAGAATTGCACCTTGCAATGCGGAGAAATTACTGTTTGTGCATTTACAATATACATTGGTTTTTGCCATTGAAAAACGTCCAGAAATGATAGAAGCTACTGACTGAATGAAAGGAGCTGGCATCTCACTCTCTTTGAATCTTCTTTATCATGCTAAGAGGAGCAGGAAAAAGCAAAAAATTTCAGAATTGCACCTTGCAATGCAGAGAAATTACTGTTTGTGCATTTACAATATTCATTGATTTTTGCGATTGAAAAACATCATGTTATTCATATACCAGAAATGATTGAAGCTACTGACTGAATGAAAGGAGCTGGCATCTCACTCTCTTTGAATCTTCTTTATCATGCTAAGAGGAGCAGGAAAAAGTAAAAAATTTCAGAATTGCACCTTGCAATGCGGAGAAATTACTGATTGTGAATTTACAATATTCAATGATTTTTGCCATTGAAAAACGTCCAGAAATGATTAAAGCTACTGACTGAATGAAAGGAGCTGGCATCTCACTCTCTTTGAATCTTCTTTATCATGCTAAGAGGAGCAGGAAAAAGCAAAAAATTTCAGAATTGCACCTTGCAATGCGGAGAAATTACTGTTTGTGCATTTACAATATTCATTGATTTTTGCCATTGAAAAACGTCCAGAAATGATTGAAGCTACTGACTGAATGAAAGGAGCTGGCATCTCACTCTCTTTGAATCTTCTTTATCATGCTAAGAGGAGCAGGAAAAAGCAAAAAATTTCAGAATTGCACCTTGCAATGCGGAGAAATTACTGTTTGTGCATTTACAATATTCATTGATTTTTGCCATTGAAAAACATCATGTTATTCATATACCAGAAATGATTGAAGCTACTGACTGAATGAAAGGAGCTGGCATCTCACTCTCTTTGAATCTTCTTTATCATGCTAAGAGGAGCAGGAAAAAGTAAAAAATTTCAGAATTGCGCCTTGCAATGCGGAGAAATTACTGTTTGTGCATTTACAAAATTCATTGATTTTTGCCATTGAAAAACATCATGTTATTCATATACCAGAAATGATTGAAGCTACTGACTGAAGGAAAGGATCTGGCATCTCACTCTCTTTGAATCTTCTTTATCATGCTTAGAGGAGCAGGAAAAAGCAAAGAATTTCAGAATTGCACCTTGCAATGCGGAGAAATTACTGTTTGTGCATTTACAATATTCATTGATTTTTGCCATTGAAAAACGTCCAGAAATGATTGAAGCTACTGACTGAATGAAAGGAGCTGGCATCTCACTCTCTTTGAATCTTCTTTATCATGCTAAGAGGAGCAGGAAAAAGCAAAAAATTTCAGAATTGCACCTTGCAATGCGGAGAAATTACTGTTTGTGCATTTACAATATTCATTGATTTTTGCGATTGAAAAACATCATGTTATTCATATACCAGAAATGATTGAAGCTACTGACTGAATGAAAGGAGCTGGCATCTCACTCTCTTTGAATCTTCTTTATCATGCTAAGAGGAGCAGGAAAAAGTAAAAAATTTCAGAATTGCACCTTGCAATGCGGAGAAATTACTGTTTGTGCATTTACAATATTCATTGATTTTTGCCATTGAAAAACGTCCAGAAATGATTGAAGCTACTGACTGAATGAAAGGAGCTGGCATCTCACTCTCTTTGAATCTTCTTTATCATGCTAAGAGGAGCAGGAAAAAGCAAAAAATTTCAGAATTGCACCTTGCAATGCGGAGAAATTACTGTTTGTGCATTTACAATATTCATTGATTTTTGCTATTGAAAAACATCATGTTATTCATATACCAGAAATGATTGAAGCTACTGACTGAATGAAAGGAGCTGGCATCTCACTCTCTTTGAATCTTCTTTATCATGCTAAGAGGAGCAGGAAAAAGCAAAAAATTTCAGAATTGCACCTTGCAATGCGGAGAAATTACTGTTTGTGCATTTACAATATTCATTGATTTTTGCGATTGAAAAACATCATGTTATTCATATACCAGAAATGATTGAAGCTACTGACTGAATGAAAGGAGCTGGCATCTCACTCTCTTTGAATCTTCTTTATCATGCTAAGAGGAGCAGGAAAAAGTAAAAAATTTCAGAATTGCACCTTGCAATGCGGAGAAATTACTGTTTGTGCATTTACAATATTCATTGATTTTTGCCATTGAAAAACGTCCAGAAATGATTGAAGCTACTGACTGAATGAAAGGAGCTGGCATCTCACTCTCTTTGAATCTTCTTTATCATGCTAAGAGGAGCAGGAAAAAGCAAAAAATTTCAGAATTGCACCTTGCAATGCGGAGAAATTACTGTTTGTGCATTTACAATATTCATTGATTTTTGCTATTGAAAAACATCATGTTATTCATATACCAGAAATGATTGAAGCTACTGACTGAATGAAAGGAGCTGGCATCTCACTCTCTTTGAATCTTCTTTATCATGCTAAGAGGAGCAGGAAAAAGCAAAAAATTTCAGAATTGCACCTTGCAATGAGGAGAAATTACAGTTTGTGCATTTACAATATTCATTGATTTTTGCCATTGAAAAACGTCCAGAAATGATTGAAGCTACTGACTGAATGAAAGGAGCTGGCATCTCACTCTCTTTGAATCTTCTTTATCATGCTAAGAGGAGCAGGAAAAAGCAAAAAATTTCAGAATTGCACCTTGCAATGCGGAGAAATTACTGTTTGTGCATTACAATATTCATTGATTTTTGCCATTGAAAAACGTCCAGAAATGATTGAAGGTACTGACTGAATGAAAGGAGCTGGCATCTCACTCTCTTTGAATCTTCTTTATCATGCTAAGAGGAGCAGGAAAAAGCAAAAAATTTCAGAATTGCACCTTGCAATGCGGAGAAATTACTGTTTGTGCATTTACAATACTCATTGATTTTTGCCATTGAAAAACGTCCAGAAATGATTGAAGCTACTGACTGAATGAAAGGAGCTGGCATCTCACTCTCTTTGAATCTTCTTTATCATGCTAAGAGGAGCAGGAAAAAGCAAAAAATTTCAGAATTGCACCTTGCAATGCGGAGAAATTACTGTTTGTGCATTTACAATATTCATTGATTTTTGCCATTGAAAAATGTCCAGAAATGATTGAAGCTACTGACTGAATGAAAGGAGCTGGCATCTCACTCTCTTTGAATCTTCTTTATCATGCTAAGAGGAGCAGGAAAAAGCAAAAAATTTCAGAATTGCGCCTTGCAATGCGGAGAAATTACTGTTTGTGCATTTACAAAATTCATTGATTTTTGCCATTGAAAAACATCATGTTATTCATATACCAGAAATGATTGAAGCTACTGACTGAAGGAAAGGATCTGGCATCTCACTCTCTTTGAATCTTCTTTATCATGCTTAGAGGAGCAGGAAAAAGCAAAAAATTTCAGAATTGCACCTTGCAATGCGGAGAAATTACTGTTTGTGCATTTACAATATTCATTGATTTTTGCCATTGAAAAACGTCCAGAAATGATTGAAGCTACTGACTGAATGAAAGGAGCTGGCATCTCACTCTCTTTGAATCTTCTTTATCATGCTAAGAGGAGCAGGAAAAAGCAAAAAATTTCAGAATTGCACCTTGCAATGCGGAGAAATTACTGTTTGTGCATTTACAATATTCATTGATTTTTGCGATTGAAAAACATCATGTTATTCATATACCAGAAATGATTGAAGCTACTGACTGAATGAAAGGAGCTGGCATCTCACTCTCTTTGAATCTTCTTTATCATTGTTATGCACACGCCCGGGCTAAGCGGCGTGTGCGTGTGATTGATAGTGATTCCACTGGACCGTGCCGGAGAGTGAATGCCTGGAGGGGCGTAACTAAGTATCTGCCCGATCCGACCAAGGTGGCACGACGGCATACGACGCCAGAGCACCAAGGAGGAACCGAGCAGAGGGACCAGGTGCTACTCCAGGACAGACCCCGGACACGGCTGTTGACCCACACAGGGGAATACAGGAACAGACTGGTAGACTGGCACACAGACTGGTATGCAGGCAGGCGGGTATGCAGGCAGGCGGGTATGCAGGCAGGCAGGTAAAGGTAAGCACAGCTAGAGTGCAGACAGGGAGGCACTAGCAAGTAGGAACACAGGCGGGATAGGACCCAGTACACACCGGGATTCAGGAACAATACAGGCAGAGGGGTACAGGCAAGCACAACTAGAGTGCAGAAGACTGAGCAGGGAGGACAGGGCTCTGTTCACACTGAACAGACAGGAAGGGAAAGGGAGAGCCAGACACCCACAGGGTACTTACAGTGAAGTAGCGAGTGGACCACAAACTCACAAACGGGAGTACAGAGACAACAGGCAGGAGTTAGGTACGAGTTCAGACTCTGCAGAAAAAGGAAGGGAACGGGCATAGAGGCAAAACAGGTAGAGGATAGGAGAGAGTTCAGACTGGAACTGAGTGTACGGAGGAGACCGACACTGCAGCAGAATACAGGAGCGGGTCTGGGAATACGGCCCCCAGAGAGGCGGAACGAACAGGCAAGGAGCGTGTTAAGACAGGACAGACTAGATACAGGACTCAGTTCAGACACGGGAACTAATACCGTAAAGCAGGAGACATACAGGACTCAGTTCAGACACGGGAGCTGACACCGCAAAGCAGGAAACATACAGGACTTAGTTCAGACACGGGAGCTGACACCGCAAAGCAGGAAACATACAGGACTTAGTTCAGACACGGGAACTAATACCGTAAAGCAGGAGACATACAGGACACAGTTCAGACACGGGAGCTGATACCGCAAAGCAGGAAACATACAGGACTTAGTTCAGACAGGCCTGGAAATACAGCCTCCAGGAAAGGCGGACAGGGAAACAAAGACAGGACCTGGCACCTTCAGAGTGCAAGCACACACTGAAAGAAACACTTATGCTCAGGCAGGGATAGAAGGGAGCTGCTGAGCTATATACCAAGTGACAGACAGCGATAGGCTGAGGACGCACAAGGGGTGTGACCCACAGCAGGTACAAAAGGCAGGAAGTGATCGGGCGCCGCCCTTAAGCAGCAGAAACAGACACAGACACAAACAGACAGCATGGAGGGAAACCAGAGAGACATTCTGGACAGGAGATCAAGTGCGCCCTCTTGCACAGTGGGAGATGGGCCACCATGCAAGGACGCCGCCAGGTATGTTACAGTACCTCCCCCCTTACGCCCCCTCTTCTTCAGGCCTGCCAGAATCTTCCGCAGGGAATTCGAGGACCAGTCGTTCACTGGGTTGGAGGGGGACAGAGACTTGAGGGTAATCTCTGCTTCGAGGTACATCTTGTCAAGCTCACAGGAAGAAATAGACGGGTTATCAGGTACATAATGAGGAAAAGTCACTGTCTCTTTGTTATCTGGTGGTACCCCGGAGGATTCAGGAAACAACTGGAGGTCCTCCGCCGGGTCAGAAGAGTACTGAGGCTCAGAGAAAACATCTGCTTCAGAGTACACTAGGTCGGACTCACTGGAGGAAGCAGGCGAGGTATCAGGTACAGGAAATAGGAAAGTCTCTGTCCATTCACCACCAGGTGGCACCCCGAAGGGTTCTGAACACAACTGGAGGTCCTCCGCCTGGTCGGAGGGGTGTAGAGACTCGGGAGTAACCTCTGCTTCGGAGTACACTAGGTTGGACTCACTGGAGGAAGCAGGCGAGGTATCAGGTACAGGAAATAGGAAAGTCTCTGTCCATTCACCACCAGGTGGCACCCCGAAGGGTTCTAAACACAACTGGAGGTCCTCCGCCTGGTCAGAGGGGTGTAGAGACTCGGGAGTAACCTCTGCTTCGGAGTACACTAGGTTGGACTCACTGGAGGAAGCAGGCGAGGTATCAGGTACAGGAAATAGGAAAGTCTCTGTCCATTCACCACCAGGTGGCACCCCGAAGGGTTCTAAACACAACTGGAGGCCCTCCGCCTGGTCGGAGGGGTGTAGAGACTCGGGAGTAACCTCTGCTTCGGAGTACACTAGGTTGGACTCACTGGACGAAGCGAGCGAGGTATCAGGTCCAGGATATAGGAAAGTCTCTGTCCATTCACCACCAGGTGGCACCCCGAAGGGTTCTAAACACAACTGGAGGTCCTCCGCCTGGTCGGAGGGGTGTAGAGACTCGGGAGTAACCTCTGCTTCGGAGTACACTAGGTTGGACTCACTGGACGAAGCGAGCGAGGTATCAGGTACAGAGTATAGGAGAGTCTCTGTCCTTTCGTTACCAGGTAGCACCCCGAAGGGTTCAGGAGGTCTCAGGGAGGACAGACCCTGGCGTGACTGCTTGCCTCTAAGTCTAGCACGTCTGGACTGCCTCTTGAGGTTGGGAGAAGTATTCCGGAAAGCGTAGTCACCCTGTGAGGATTCTGGGTGGGCAGTAGTCTCATTGGGCTGGAGAACTATTGCGCTACCCACACACATTACCCATTGGGGCTGCTCCGGGATATTGGGAAGTGAAGCTTCAGCAGGAGCATCCGGGTTAGGATCATCGAAGACCATTAGAAAGGCCACCAGGAAGGCCATTAGGTCCCGGAGGATCGGATCCTGTGTCTCATATAGGGGGTTGATCCATTCCAAGGCATCCCCCGCCAGGTAAGACATAATAAAGGCCACTTTAGCCCAATCGGAAGGAAAATAAAGAGGGTAGGCCTTAAAGTGTAGCATGCATTGCTCCACAAATGCACGACACTGTCTTGGATCCCCATAGTAACGTGGCGGATCCGCAGGAACGAGAGCTGATAGATCCATCTGGACGGTGCGTAATTCGCCTGGAACCCAGCTAAGGGAAAAAAAATTTATTTATTTATTTTAATGCATATATTCGCTGGAAAACTTCTCAGAGAGCGAAGGCCGTGGGGCTCAACGGGAACCATGGCCTGAGCATGCTGTTATGCACACGCCCGGGCTAAGCGGCGTGTGCGTGTGATTGATAGTGATTCCAC
This sequence comes from Phyllobates terribilis, assembly GCF_046119375.1. Taxonomy (NCBI): domain Eukaryota; kingdom Metazoa; phylum Chordata; class Amphibia; order Anura; family Dendrobatidae; genus Phyllobates; species Phyllobates terribilis. Next base: position 100,849 of record NW_027364225.1, on the reverse strand, counting down.
TGGACCGTGCCGGAGAGTGAATGCCTGGAGGGGCGTAACTAAGTATCTGCCCGATCCGACCAAGGTGGCACGACGGCATACGACGCCAGAGCACCAAGGAGGAACCGAGCAGAGGGACCAGGTGCTACTCCAGGACAGACCCCGGACACGGCTGTTGACCCACACAGGGGAATACAGGAACAGACTGGTAGACTGGCACACAGACTGGTATGCAGGCAGGCGGGTATGCAGGCAGGCGGGTATGCAGGCAGGCAGGTAAAGGTAAGCACAGCTAGAGTGCAGACAGGGAGGCACTAGCAAGTAGGAACACAGGCGGGATAGGACCCAGTACACACCGGGATTCAGGAACAATACAGGCAGAGGGGTACAGGCAAGCACAACTAGAGTTCAGAAGACTGAGCAGGGAGGACAGGGCTCTGTTCACACTGAACAGACAGGAAGGGAAAGGCAGAGCCAGACACCCACAGGGTACTTACAGTGAAGTAGCGAGTGGACCACAAACTCACAAACGGGAGTACAGAGACAACAGGCAGGAGTTAGGTACGAGTTCAGACTCTGCAGAAAAAGGAAGGGAACGGGCATAGAGGCAAAACAGGTAGAGGATAGGAGAGAGTTCAGACTGGAACTGAGTGTACGGAGGAGACCGACACTGCAGCAGAATACAGGAGCGGGTCTGGGAATACGGCCCCCAGAGAGGCGGAACGAACAGGCAAGGAGCGTGTTAAGACAGGACAGACTAGATACAGGACTCAGTTCAGACACGGGAACTAATACCGTAAAGCAGGAGACATACAGGACTCAGTTCAGACACGGGAGCTGACACCGCAAAGCAGGAAACATACAGGACTTAGTTCAGACACGGGAGCTGACACCGCAAAGCAGGAAACATACAGGACTTAGTTCAGACACGGGAACTAATACCGTAAAGCAGGAGACATACAGGACACAGTTCAGACACGGGAGCTGATACCGCAAAGCAGGAAACATACAGGACTTAGTTCAGACAGGCCTGGAAATACAGCCTCCAGGAAAGGCGGACAGGGAAACAAAGACAGGACCTGGCACCTTCAGAGTGCAAGCACACACTGAAAGAAACACTTATGCTCAGGCAGGGATAGAAGGGAGCTGCTGAGCTATATACCAAGTGACAGACAGCGATAGGCTGAGGACGCACAAGGGGTGTGACCCACAGCAGGTACAAAAGGCAGGAAGTGATCGGGCGCCGCCCTTAAGCAGCAGAAACAGACACAGACACAAACAGACAGCATGGAGGGAAACCAGAGAGACATTCTGGACAGGAGATCAAGTGCGCCCTCTTGCACAGTGGGAGATGGGCCACCATGCAAGGACGCCGCCAGGTATGTTACAATCATGCTAAGAGGAGCAGGAAAAAGTAAAAAATTTCAGAATTGCACCTTGCAATGCGGAGAAATTACTGTTTGTGCATTTACAATATTCAATGATTTTTGCCATTGAAAAACGTCCAGAAATGATTGAAGCTACTGACTGAATGAAAGGAGCTGGCATCTCACTCTCTTTGAATCTTGTTTATCATGCTAAGAGGAGCAGGAAAAAGCAAAAAATTTCAGAATTGCACCTTGCAATGCGGAGAAATTACTGTTTGTGCATTTACAATATTCATTGATTTTTGCCATTGAAAAACGTCCAGAAATGATTGAAGCTACTGACTGAATGAAAGGAGCTGGCATCTCACTCTCTTTGAATCTTCTTTATCATGCTAAGAGGAGCAGGAAAAAGCAAAAAATTTCAGAATTGCACCTTGCAATGCGGAGAAATTACTGTTTGTGCATTTACAATATTCATTGATTTTTGCCATTGAAAAACATCATGTTATTCATATACCAGAAATGATTGAAGCTACTGACTGAATGAAAGGAGCTGGCATCTCACTCTCTTTGAATCTTCTTTATCATGCTAAGAGGAGCAGGAAAAAGTAAAAAATTTCAGAATTGCACCTTGCAATGCGGAGAAATTACTGTTTGTGCATTTATAATATTCAATGATTTTTGCCATTGAAAAACGTCCAGAAATGATTGAAGCTACTGACTGAACGAAAGGAGCTGGCATCTCACTCTCTTTGAATCTTCTTTATCATGCTAAGAGGAGCAGGAAAAAGCAAAAAATTTCAGAATTGCACCTTGCAATGCGGAGAAATTACTGTTTGTGCATTTACAATATTCATTGATTTTTGCCATTGAAAAACATCATGTTATTCATGTACCAGAAATGTTTGAAGCTACTGACTGAATGAAAGGAGCTGGCATCTCACTCTCTTTGAATCTTCTTTATCATGCTAAGAGGAGCAGGAAAAAGCAAAAAATTTCAGAATTGCACATTGCAGTGCGGAGAAATTACTGTTTGTGCATTTACAATATTCATTGATTTTTGCCATTGAAAAACGTCCAGAAATGATTGAAGCTACTGACTGAATGAAAGGAGCTGGCATCTCACTCTCTTTGAATCTTCGTTATCATGCTAAGAGGAGCAGGAAAAAGCAAAAAATTTCAGAATTGCACCTTGCAATGCGGAGAAATTACTGTTTGTGCATTTACAATATTCATTGATTTTTGCCATTGAAAAACGTCCAGAAATGATTGAAGCTACTGACTGAATGAAAGGAGCTGGCATCTCACTCTCTTTGAATCTTCTTTATCATGCTAAGAGGAGCAGGAAAAAGCAAAAAATTTCAGAATTGCACCTTGCAATGCGGAGAAATTACTGTTTGTGCATTTACAATATTCATTGATTTTTGCCATTGAAAAATGTCCAGAAATGATTGAAGCTACTGACTGAATGAAAGGAGCTGGCATCTCACTCTCTTTGAATCTTCTTTATCATGCTAAGAGGAGCAGGAAAAAGCAAAAAATTTCAGAATTGCGCCTTGCAATGCGGAGAAATTACTGTTTGTGCATTTACAAAATTCATTGATTTTTGCCATTGAAAAACATCATGTTATTCATATACCAGAAATGATTGAAGCTACTGACTGAAGGAAAGGATCTGGCATCTCACTCTCTTTGAATCTTCTTTATCATGCTAAGAGGAGCAGGAAAAAGCAAAAAAATTCAGAATTGCACCTTGCAATGCGGAGAAATTACTGTTTGTGCATTTACAATATTCATTGATTTTTGCCATTGAAAAACGTCCAGAAATGATTGAAGCTACTGACTGAATGAAAGGAGCTGGCATCTCACTCTCTTTGAATCTTCTTTATCATGCTAAGAGGAGCAGGAAAAAGCAAAAAATTTCAGAATTGCACCTTGCAATGCGGAGAAATTACTGTTTGTGCATTTACAATATTCATTGATTTTTGCCATTGAAAAACGTCCAGAAATGATTGAAGCTACTGACTGAATGAAAGGAGCTGGCATCTCACTCTCTTTGAATCTTCTTTATCATGCTAAGAGGAGCAGGAAAAAGCAAAAAATTTCAGAATTGCACCTTGCAATGCGGAGAAATTACTGTTTGTGCATTTAAAATATTCATTGATTTTTGCCATTGAAAAATGTCCAGAAATGATTGAAGCTACTGACTGAATGAAAGGAGCTGGCATCTCACTCTCTTTGAATCTTCTTTATCATGCTAAGAGGAGCAGGAAAAAGCAAAAAATTTCAGAATTGCGCCTTGCAATGCGGAGAAATTACTGTTTGTGCATTTACAAAATTCATTGATTTTTGCCATTGAAAAACATCATGTTATTCATATACCAGAAATGATTGAAGCTACTGACTGAAGGAAAGGATCTGGCATCTCACTCTCTTTGAATCTTCTTTATCATGCTAAGAGGAGCAGGAAAAAGCAAAAAATTTTAGAATTGCACCTTGCAATGCGGAGAAATTACTGTTTGTGCATTTACAATATTCATTGGTTTTTGCCATTGAAAAGCGTCCAGAAATAATTGAAGCTACTGACTGAATGAAAGGAGCTGGCATCTCACTCTCTTTGAATCTTCTTTATCATGCTAAGAGGAGCAGGAAAAAGCAAAAAATTTCAGAATTGCACCTTGCAATGCGGAGAAATTACTGTTTGTGCATTTACAATATTCATTGATTTTTGCGATTGAAAAACATCATGTTATTCATATACCAGAAATGATTGAAGCTACTGACTGAATGAAAGGAGCTGGCATCTCACTCTCTTTGAATCTTCTTTATCATGCTAAGAGGAGCAGGAAAAAGTAAAAAATTTCAGAATTGCACCTTGCAATGCGGAGAAATTACTGATTGTGCATTTACAATATTCAATGATTTTTGCCATTGAAAAACGTCCAGAAATGATTAAAGCTACTGACTGAATGAAAGGAGCTGGCATCTCACTCTCTTTGAATCTTCTTTATCATGCTAAGAGGAGCAGGAAAAAGCAAAAAATTTCAGAATTGCACCTTGCAATGCGGAGAAATTACTGTTTGTGCATTTACAATATTCATTGATTTTTGCCATTGAAAAACGTCCAGAAATGATTGAAGCTACTGACTGAATGAAAGGAGCTGGCATCTCACTCTCTTTGAATCTTCTTTATCATGCTAAGAGGAGCAGGAAAAAGCAAAAAATTTCAGAATTGCACCTTGCAATGCGGAGAAATTACAGTTTGTGCATTTACAATATTCATTGATTTTTGCCATTGAAAAACGTCCAGAAATGATTGAAGCTACTGACTGAATGAAAGGAGCTGGCATCTCACTCTCTTTGAATCTTCTTTATCATGCTAAGAGGAGCAGGAAAAAGCAAAAAATTTCAGAATTGCACCTTGCAATGCGGAGAAATTACTGTTTGTGCATTTACAATATTCATTGATTTTTGCCATTGAAAAACGTCCAGAAATGATTGAAGGTACTGACTGAATGAAAGGAGCTGGCATCTCACTCTCTTTGAATCTTCTTTATCATGCTAAGAGGAGCAGGAAAAAGCAAAAAATTTCAGAATTGCACCTTGCAATGCGGAGAAATTACTGTTTGTGCATTTACAATATTCATTGATTTTTGCCATTGAAAAACGTCCAGAAATGTTTGAAGCTACTGACTGAATGAAAGGAGCTGGCATATCACTCTCTTTGAATCTTCTTTATCATGCTAAGAGGAGCAGGAAAAAGCAAAAAATTTCAGAATTGCACCTTGCAATGCGGAGAAATTACTGTTTGTGCATTTACAATATTCATTGATTTTTGCCATTGAAAAATGTCCAGAAATGATTGAAGCTACTCACTGAATGAAAGGAGCTGGCATCTCACTCTCTTTGAATCTTCTTTATCATGCTAAGAGGAGCAGGAAAAAGCAAAAAATTTCAGAATTGCGCCTTGCAATGCGGAGAAATTACTGTTTGTGCATTTACAAAATTCATTGATTTTTGCCATTGAAAAACATCATGTTATTCATATACCAGAAATGATTGAAGCTACTGACTGAAGGAAAGGATCTGGCATCTCACTCTCTTTGAATCTTCTTTATCATGCTTAGAGGAGCAGGAAAAAGCAAAAAATTTCAGAATTGCACCTTGCAATGCGGAGAAATTACTGTTTGTGCATTTACAATATTCATTGATTTTTGCCATTGAAAAACGTCCAGAAATGATTGAAGCTACTGACTGAATGAAAGGAGCTGGCATCTCACTCTCTTTGAATCTTCTTTATCATGCTAAGAGGAGCAGGAAAAAGCAAAAAATTTCAGAATTGCACCTTGCAATGCGGAGAAATTACTGTTTGTGCATTTACAATATTCATTGATTTTTGCGAATGAAAAACATCATGTTATTCATATACCAGAAATGATTGAAGCTACTGACTGAATGAAAGGAGCTGGCATCTCACTCTCTTTGAATCTTCTTTATCATGCTAAGAGGAGCAGGAAAAAGTAAAAAATTTCAGAATTGCACCTTGCAATGCGGAGAAATTACTGTTTGTGCATTTACAATATTCAATGATTTTTGCCATTGAAAAACGTCCAGAAATGATTGAAGCTACTGACTGAATGAAAGGAGCTGGCATCTCACTCTCTTTGAATCTTGTTTATCATGCTAAGAGGAGCAGGAAAAAGTAAAAAATTTCAGAATTGCACCTTGCAATGCGGAGAAATTACTGTTTGTGCATTTATAATATTCAATGATTTTTGCCATTGAAAAACGTCCAGAAATGATTGAAGCTACTGACTGAACGAAAGGAGCTGGCATCTCACTCTCTTTGAATCTTCTTTATCATGCTAAGAGGAGCAGGAAAAAGCAAAAAATTTCAGAATTGCACCTTGCAATGCGGAGAAATTACTGTTTGTGCATTTACAATATTCATTGATTTTTGCCATTGAAAAACATCATGTTATTCATGTACCAGAAATGTTTGAAGCTACTGACTGAATGAAAGGAGCTGGCATCTCACTCTCTTTGAATCTTCTTTATCATGCTAAGAGGAGCAGGAAAAAGCAAAAAATTTCAGAATTGCACATTGCAATGCGGAGAAATTACTGTTTGTGCATTTACAATATTCATTGATTTTTGCCATTGAAAAACGTCCAGAAATGATTGAAGCTACTGACTGAATGAAAGGAGCTGGCATCTCACTCTCTTTGAATCTTCTTTATCATGCTAAGAGGAGCAGGAAAAAGCAAAAAATTTCAGAATTGCACCTTGCAATGCGGAGAAATTACTGTTTGTGCATTTACAATATTCATTGATTTTTGCCATTGAAAAACGTCCAGAAATGATTGAAGCTACTGACTGAATGAAAGGAGCTGGCATCTCACTCTCTTTGAATCTTCTTTATCATGCTAAGAGGAGCAGGAAAAAGCAAAAAATTTCAGAATTGCACCTTGCAATGCGGAGAAATTACTGTTTGTGCATTTACAATATTCATTGATTTTTGCCATTGAAAAATGTCCAGAAATGATTGAAGCTACTGACTGAATGAAAGGAGCTGGCATCTCACTCTCTTTGAATCTTCTTTATCATGCTAAGAGGAGCAGGAAAAAGCAAAAAATTTCAGAATTGCGCCTTGCAATGCGGAGAAATTACTGTTTGTGCATTTACAAAATTCATTGATTTTTGCCATTGAAAAACATCATGTTATTCATATACCAGAAATGATTGAAGCTACTGACTGAAGGAAAGGATCTGGCATCTCACTCTCTTTGAATCTTCTTTATCATGCTAAGAGGAGCAGGAAAAAGCAAAAAAATTCAGAATTGCACCTTGCAATGCGGAGAAATTACTGTTTGTGCATTTACAATATTCATTGATTTTTGCCATTGAAAAACGTCCAGAAATGATTGAAGCTACTGACTGAATGAAAGGAGCTGGCATCTCACTCTCTTTGAATCTTCTTTATCATGCTAAGAGGAGCAGGAAAAAGCAAAAAATTTCAGAATTGCAGCTTGCAATGCGGAGAAATTACTGTTTGTGCATTTACAATATTCATTGATTTTTGCCATTGAAAAACGTCCAGAAATGATTGAAGCTACTGACTGAATGAAAGGAGCTGGCATCTCACTCTCTTTGAATCTTCTTTATCATGCTAAGAGGAGCAGGAAAAAGCAAAAAATTTCAGAATTGCACCTTGCAATGCGGAGAAATTACTGTTTGTGCATTTACAATATTCATTGATTTTTGCCATTGAAAAATGTCCAGAAATGATTGAAGCTACTGACTGAATGAAAGGAGCTGGCATCTCACTCTCTTTGAATCTTCTTTATCATGCTAAGAGGAGCAGGAAAAAGCAAAAAATTTCAGAATTGCGCCTTGCAATGCGGAGAAATTACTGTTTGTGCATTTACAAAATTCATTGATTTTTGCCATTGAAAAACATCATGTTATTCATATACCAGAAATGATTGAAGCTACTGACTGAAGGAAAGGATCTGGCATCTCACTCTCTTTGAATCTTCTTTATCATGCTAAGAGGAGCAGGAAAAAGCAAAAAATTTTAGAATTGCACCTTGCAATGCGGAGAAATTACTGTTTGTGCATTTACAATATTCATTGGTTTTTGCCATTGAAAAACGTCCAGAAATGATTGAAGCTACTGACTGAATGAAAGGAGCTGGCATCTCACTCTCTTTGAATCTTCTTTATCATGCTAAGAGGAGCAGGAAAAAGCAAAAAATTTCAGAATTGCACCTTGCAATGCGGAGAAATTACTGTTTGTGCATTTACAATATTCATTGATTTTTGCGATTGAAAAACATCATGTTATTCATATACCAGAAATGATTGAAGCTACTGACTGAATGAAAGGAGCTGGCATCTCACTCTCTTTGAATCTTCTTTATCATGCTAAGAGGAGCAGGAAAAAGCAAAAAATTTCAGAATTGCACCTTGCAATGCGGAGAAATTACTGTTTGTGCATTTACAATATTCATTGATTTTTGCCATTGAAAAACGTCCAGAAATGATTGAAGCTACTGACTGAATGAAAGGAGCTGGCATCTCACTCTCTTTGAATCTTCTTTATCATGCTAAGAGGAGCAGGAAAAAGCAAAAAATTTCAGAATTGCACCTTGCAATGCGGAGAAATTACTGTTTGTGCATTTACAATATTCATTGATTTTTGCCATTGAAAAACATCATGTTATTCATATACCAGAAATGATTGAAGCTACTGACTGAATGAAAGGAGCTGGCATCTCACTCTCTTTGAATCTTCTTTATCATGCTAAGAGGAGCAGGAAAAAGTAAAAAATTTCAGAATTGCACCTTGCAATGCGGAGAAATTACTGTTTGTGCATTTACAATATTCAATGATTTTTGCCATTGAAAAACGTCCAGAAATGATTGAAGCTACTGACTGAATGAAAGGAGCTGGCATCTCACTCTCTTTGAATCTTGTTTATCATGCTAAGAGGAGCAGGAAAAAGTAAAAAATTTCAGAATTGCACCTTGCAATGCGGAGAAATTACTGTTTGTGCATTTATAATATTCAATGATTTTTGCCATTGAAAAACGTCCAGAAATGATTGAAGCTACTGACTGAACGAAAGGAGCTGGCATCTCACTCTCTTTGAATCTTCTTTATCATGCTAAGAGGAGCAGGAAAAAGCAAAAAATTTCAGAATTGCACCTTGCAATGCGGAGAAATTACTGTTTGTGCATTTACAATATTCATTGATTTTTGCCATTGAAAAACATCATGTTATTCATGTACCAGAAATGTTTGAAGCTACTGACTGAATGAAAGGAGCTGGCATCTCACTCTCTTTGAATCTTCTTTATCATGCTAAGAGGAGCAGGAAAAAGCAAAAAATTTCAGAATTGCACATTGCAATGCGGAGAAATTACTGTTTGTGCATTTACAATATTCATTGATTTTTGCCATTGAAAAACGTCCAGAAATGATTGAAGCTACTGACTGAATGAAAGGAGCTGGCATCTCACTCTCTTTGAATCTTCTTTATCATGCTAAGAGGAGCAGGAAAAAGCAAAAAATTTCAGAATTGCACCTTGCAATGCGGAGAAATTACTGTTTGTGCATTTACAATATTCATTGATTTTTGCCATTGAAAAACGTCCAGAAATGATTGAAGCTACTGACTGAATGAAAGGAGCTGGCATCTCACTCTCTTTGAATCTTCTTTATCATGCTAAGAGGAGCAGGAAAAAGCAAAAAATTTCAGAATTGCACCTTGCAATGCGGAGAAATTACTGTTTGTGCATTTACAATATTCATTGATTTTTGCCATTGAAAAATGTCCAGAAATGATTGAAGCTACTGACTGAATGAAAGGAGCTGGCATCTCACTCTCTTTGAATCTTCTTTATCATGCTAAGAGGAGCAGGAAAAAGCAAAAAATTTCAGAATTGCGCCTTGCAATGCGGAGAAATTACTGTTTGTGCATTTACAAAATTCATTGATTTTTGCCATTGAAAAACATCATGTTATTCATATACCAGAAATGATTGAAGCTACTGACTGAAGGAAAGGATCTGGCATCTCACTCTCTTTGAATCTTCTTTATCATGCTAAGAGGAGCAGGAAAAAGCAAAAAAATTCAGAATTGCACCTTGCAATGCGGAGAAATTACTGTTTGTGCATTTACAATATTCATTGATTTTTGCCATTGAAAAACGTCCAGAAATGATTGAAGCTACTGACTGAATGAAAGGAGCTGGCATCTCACTCTCTTTGAATCTTCTTTATCATGCTAAGAGGAGCAGGAAAAAGCAAAAAATTTCAGAATTGCAGCTTGCAATGCGGAGAAATTACTGTTTGTGCATTTACAATATTCATTGATTTTTGCCATTGAAAAACGTCCAGAAATGATTGAAGCTACTGACTGAATGAAAGGAGCTGGCATCTCACTCTCTTTGAATCTTCTTTATCATGCTAAGAGGAGCAGGAAAAAGCAAAAAATTTCAGAATTGCACCTTGCAATGCGGAGAAATTACTGTTTGTGCATTTACAATATTCATTGATTTTTGCCATTGAAAAATGTCCAGAAATGATTGAAGCTACTGACTGAATGAAAGGAGCTGGCATCTCACTCTCTTTGAATCTTCTTTATCATGCTAAGAGGAGCAGGAAAAAGCAAAAAATTTCAGAATTGCGCCTTGCAATGCGGAGAAATTACTGTTTGTGCATTTACAAAATTCATTGATTTTTGCCATTGAAAAACATCATGTTATTCATATACCAGAAATGATTGAAGCTACTGACTGAAGGAAAGGATCTGGCATCTCACTCTCTTTGAATCTTCTTTATCATGCTAAGAGGAGCAGGAAAAAGCAAAAAATTTTAGAATTGCACCTTGCAATGCGGAGAAATTACTGTTTGTGCATTTACAATATTCATTGGTTTTTGCCATTGAAAAACGTCCAGAAATGATTGAAGCTACTGACTGAATGAAAGGAGCTGGCATCTCACTCTCTTTGAATCTTCTTTATCATGCTAAGAGGAGCAGGAAAAAGCAAAAAATTTCAGAATTGCACCTTGCAATGCGGAGAAATTACTGTTTGTGCATTTACAATATTCATTGATTTTTGCGATTGAAAAACATCATGTTATTCATATACCAGAAATGATTGAAGCTACTGACTGAATGAAAGGAGCTGGCATCTCACTCTCTTTGAATCTTCTTTATCATGCTAAGAGGAGCAGGAAAAAGCAAAAAATTTCAGAATTGCACCTTGCAATGCGGAGAAATTACTGTTTGTGCATTTACAATATTCATTGATTTTTGCCATTGAAAAACGTCCAGAAATGATTGAAGCTACTGACTGAATGAAAGGAGCTGGCATCTCACTCTCTTTGAATCTTCTTTATCATGCTAAGAGGAGCAGGAAAAAGCAAAAAATTTCAGAATTGCACCTTGCAATGCGGAGAAATTACTGTTTGTGCATTTACAATATTCATTGATTTTTGCCATTGAAAAACATCATGTTATTCATATACCAGAAATGATTGAAGCTACTGACTGAATGAAAGGAGCTGGCATCTCACTCTCTTTGAATCTTCTTTATCATTCTAAGAGGAGCAGGAAAAAGTAAAAAATTTCAGAATTGCACCTTGCAATGCGGAGAAATTACTGTTTGTGCATTTATAATATTCAATGATTTTTGCCATTGAAAAACGTCCAGAAATGATTGAAGCTACTGACTGAACGAAAGGAGCTGGCATCTCACTCTCTTTGAATCTTCTTTATCATGCTAAGAGGAGCAGAAAAAAGCAAAAAATTTCAGAATTGCACCTTGCAATGCGGAGAAATTACTGTTTGTGCATTTACAATATTCATTGATTTTTGCCATTGAAAAACATCATGTTATTCATATACCAGAAATGTTTGAAGCTACTGACTGAATGAAAGGAGCTGGCATCTCACTCTCTTTGAATCTTCTTTATCATGCTAAGAGGAGCAGGAAAAAGCAAAAAATTTCAGAATTGCACATTGCAATGCGGAGAAATTACTGTTTGTGCATTTACAATATTCATTGATTTTTCCATTGAAAAACGTCCAGAAATGATTGAAGCTACTGACTGAATGAAAGGAGCTGGCATCTCACTCTCTTTGAATCTTCTTTATCATGCTAAGAGGAGCAGGAAAAAGCAAAAAATTTCAGAATTGCACCTTGCAATGCGGAGAAATTACTGTTTGTGCATTTACAATATTCATTGATTTTTGCCATTGAAAAACGTCCAGAAATGATTGAAGCTACTGACTGAATGAAAGGAGCTGGCATCTCACTCTCTTTGAATCTTCTTTATCATGCTAAGAGGAGCAGGAAAAAGCAAAAAATTTCAGAATTGCACCTTGCAATGCGGAGAAATTACTGTTTGTGCATTTACAATATTCATTGATTTTTGCCATTGAAAAACATGTTATTCATATACCAGAAATGTTTGAAGCTCCTGACTGAATGAAAGGAGCTGGCACCTCACTCTCTTTGAATCTTCTTTATCATGCTAAGAGGAGCAGGAAAAAGCAAAAAATTTCAGAATTGCACCTTGCAATGCGGAGAAATTACTGTTTGTGCATTTACAATATTCATTGATTTTTGCCATTGAAAAACGTCCAGAAATGATTGAAGCTACTGACTGAATGAAAGGAGCTGTCATCTCACTCTCTTTGAATCTTCTTTATCATGCTAAGAGGAGCAGGAAAAAGCAAAAAATTTCAGAATTGCACCTTGCAATGCGGAGAAATTACTGTTTGTGCATTTACAATATTCATTGATTTTTGCCATTGAAAAACATCATGTTATTCATATACCAGAAATGATTGAAGCTACTGACTGAATGAAAGGAGCTGGCATCTCACTCTCTTTGAATCTTCTTTAGCATGCTAAGAGGAGCAGGAAAAAGTATAAAATTTCAGAATTGCACCTTGCAATGCGGAGAAATTACTGTTTGTGCATTTATAATATTCAATGATTTTTGCCATTGAAAAACGTCCAGAAATGATTGAAGCTACTGACTGAACGAAAGGAGCTGGCATCTCACTCTCTTTGAATCTTCTTTATCATGCTAAGAGGAGCAGAAAAAAGCAAAAAATTTCAGAATTGCACCTTGCAATGCGGAGAAATTACTGTTTGTGCATTTACAATATTCATTGATTTTTGCCATTGAAAAACATCATGTTATTCATATACCAGAAATGTTTGAAGCTACTGACTGAATGAAAGGAGCTGGCATCTCACTCTCTTTGAATCTTCTTTATCATGCTAAGAGGAGCAGGAAAAAGCAAAAAATTTCAGAATTGCACATTGCAATGCGGAGAAATTACTGTTTGTGCATTTACAATATTCATTGATTTTTGCCATTGAAAAACGTCCAGAAATGATTGAAGCTACTGACTGAATGAAAGGAGCTGGCATCTCACTCTCTTTGAATCTTCTTTATCATGCTAAGAGGAGCAGGAAAAAGCAAAAAATTTCAGAATTGCACCTTGCAATGCGGAGAAATTACTGTTTGTGCATTTACAATATTCATTGATTTTTGCCATTGAAAAACGTCCAGAAATGATTGAAGCTACTGACTGAATGAAAGGAGCTGGCATCTCACTCTCTTTGAATCTTCTTTATCATGCTAAGAGGAGCAGGAAAAAGCAAAAAATTTCAGAATTGCACCTTGCAATGCGGAGAAATTACTGTTTGTGCATTTACAATATTCATTGATTTTTGCCATTGAAAAACATGTTATTCATATACCAGAAATGTTTGAAGCTCCTGACTGAATGAAAGGAGCTGGCACCTCACTCTCTTTGAATCTTCTTTATCATGCTAAGAGGAGCAGGAAAAAGCAAAAAATTTCAGAATTGCACCTTGCAATGCGGAGAAATTACTGTTTGTGCATTTACAATATTCATTGATTTTTGCCATTGAAAAACGTCCAGAAATGATTGAAGCTACTGACTGAATGAAAGGAGCTGTCATCTCACTCTCTTTGAATCTTCTTTATCATGCTAAGAGGAGCAGGAAAAAGCAAAAAATTTCAGAATTGCACCTTGCAATGCGGAGAAATTACTGTTTGTGCATTTACAATATTCATTGATTTTTGCCATTGAAAAATGTCCAGAAATGATTGAAGCTACTGACTGAATGAAAGGAGCTGGCATCTCACTCTCTTTGAATCTTCTTTATCATGCTAAGAGGAGCAGGAAAAAGCAAAAAATTTCAGAATTGCGCCTTGCAATGCGGAGAAATTACTGTTTGTGCATTTACAAAATTCATTGATTTTTGCCATTGAAAAACATCATGTTATTCATATGCCAGAAATGATTGAAGCTACTGACTGAAGGAAAGGAGCTGGCATCTCACTCTCTTTGAATCTTCTTTATCATGCTAAGAGGAGCAGGAAAAAGCAAAAAATTTCAGAATTGCGCCTTGCAATGCGGAGAAATTACTGTTTGTGCATTTACAAAATTCATTGATTTTTGCCATTGAAAAACATCATGTTATTCATATACCAGAAATGATTGAAGCTACTGACTGAAGGAAAGGATCTGGCATCTCACTCTCTTTGAATCTTCTTTATCATGCTAAGAGGAGCAGGAAAAAGCAAAAAATTTTAGAATTGCACCTTGCAATGCGGAGAAATTACTGTTTGTGCATTTACAATATTCATTGGTTTTTGCCATTGAAAAACGTCCAGAAATGATTGAAGCTACTGACTGAATGAAAGGAGCTGGCATCTCACTCTCTTTGAATCTTCTTTATCATGCTAAGAGGAGCAGGAAAAAGCAAAAAATTTCAGAATTGCACCTTGCAATGCGGAGAAATTACTGTTTGTGCATTTACAATATTCATTGATTTTTGCGATTGAAAAACATCATGTTATTCATATACCAGAAATGATTGAAGCTACTGACTGAATGAAAGGAGCTGGCATCTCACTCTCTTTGAATCTTCTTTATCATGCTAAGAGGAGCAGGAAAAAGCAAAAAATTTCAGAATTGCACCTTGCAATGCGGAGAAATTACTGTTTGTGCATTTACAATATTCATTGATTTTTGCCATTGAAAAACGTCCAGAAATGATTGAAGCTACTGACTGAATGAAAGGAGCTGGCATCTCACTCTCTTTGAATCTTCTTTATCATGCTAAGAGGAGCAGGAAAAAGCAAAAAATTTCAGAATTGCACCTTGCAATGCGGAGAAATTACTGTTTGTGCATTTACAATATTCATTGATTTTTGCCATTGAAAAACATCATGTTATTCATATACCAGAAATGATTGAAGCTACTGACTGAATGAAAGGAGCTGGCATCTCACTCTCTTTGAATCTTCTTTATCATTCTAAGAGGAGCAGGAAAAAGTAAAAAATTTCAGAATTGCACCTTGCAATGCGGAGAAATTACTGTTTGTGCATTTATAATATTCAATGATTTTTGCCATTGAAAAACGTCCAGAAATGATTGAAGCTACTGACTGAACGAAAGGAGCTGGCATCTCACTCTCTTTGAATCTTCTTTATCATGCTAAGAGGAGCAGAAAAAAGCAAAAAATTTCAGAATTGCACCTTGCAATGCGGAGAAATTACTGTTTGTGCATTTACAATATTCATTGATTTTTGCCATTGAAAAACATCATGTTATTCATATACCAGAAATGTTTGAAGCTACTGACTGAATGAAAGGAGCTGGCATCTCACTCTCTTTGAATCTTCTTTATCATGCTAAGAGGAGCAGGAAAAAGCAAAAAATTTCAGAATTGCACATTGCAATGCGGAGAAATTACTGTTTGTGCATTTACAATATTCATTGATTTTTCCATTGAAAAACGTCCAGAAATGATTGAAGCTACTGACTGAATGAAAGGAGCTGGCATCTCACTCTCTTTGAATCTTCTTTATCATGCTAAGAGGAGCAGGAAAAAGCAAAAAATTTCAGAATTGCACCTTGCAATGCGGAGAAATTACTGTTTGTGCATTTACAATATTCATTGATTTTTGCCATTGAAAAACGTCCAGAAATGATTGAAGCTACTGACTGAATGAAAGGAGCTGGCATCTCACTCTCTTTGAATCTTCTTTATCATGCTAAGAGGAGCAGGAAAAAGCAAAAAATTTCAGAATTGCACCTTGCAATGCGGAGAAATTACTGTTTGTGCATTTACAATATTCATTGATTTTTGCCATTGAAAAACATGTTATTCATATACCAGAAATGTTTGAAGCTCCTGACTGAATGAAAGGAGCTGGCACCTCACTCTCTTTGAATCTTCTTTATCATGCTAAGAGGAGCAGGAAAAAGCAAAAAATTTCAGAATTGCACCTTGCAATGCGGAGAAATTACTGTTTGTGCATTTACAATATTCATTGATTTTTGCCATTGAAAAACGTCCAGAAATGATTGAAGCTACTGACTGAATGAAAGGAGCTGTCATCTCACTCTCTTTGAATCTTCTTTATCATGCTAAGAGGAGCAGGAAAAAGCAAAAAATTTCAGAATTGCACCTTGCAATGCGGAGAAATTACTGTTTGTGCATTTACAATATTCATTGATTTTTGCCATTGAAAAACATCATGTTATTCATATACCAGAAATGATTGAAGCTACTGACTGAATGAAAGGAGCTGGCATCTCACTCTCTTTGAATCTTCTTTAGCATGCTAAGAGGAGCAGGAAAAAGTATAAAATTTCAGAATTGCACCTTGCAATGCGGAGAAATTACTGTTTGTGCATTTATAATATTCAATGATTTTTGCCATTGAAAAACGTCCAGAAATGATTGAAGCTACTGACTGAACGAAAGGAGCTGGCATCTCACTCTCTTTGAATCTTCTTTATCATGCTAAGAGGAGCAGAAAAAAGCAAAAAATTTCAGAATTGCACCTTGCAATGCGGAGAAATTACTGTTTGTGCATTTACAATATTCATTGATTTTTGCCATTGAAAAACATCATGTTATTCATATACCAGAAATGTTTGAAGCTACTGACTGAATGAAAGGAGCTGGCATCTCACTCTCTTTGAATCTTCTTTATCATGCTAAGAGGAGCAGGAAAAAGCAAAAAATTTCAGAATTGCACATTGCAATGCGGAGAAATTACTGTTTGTGCATTTACAATATTCATTGATTTTTGCCATTGAAAAACGTCCAGAAATGATTGAAGCTACTGACTGAATGAAAGGAGCTGGCATCTCACTCTCTTTGAATCTTCTTTATCATGCTAAGAGGAGCAGGAAAAAGCAAAAAATTTCAGAATTGCACCTTGCAATGCGGAGAAATTACTGTTTGTGCATTTACAATATTCATTGATTTTTGCCATTGAAAAACGTCCAGAAATGATTGAAGCTACTGACTGAATGAAAGGAGCTGGCATCTCACTCTCTTTGAATCTTCTTTATCATGCTAAGAGGAGCAGGAAAAAGCAAAAAATTTCAGAATTGCACCTTGCAATGCGGAGAAATTACTGTTTGTGCATTTACAATATTCATTGATTTTTGCCATTGAAAAACATGTTATTCATATACCAGAAATGTTTGAAGCTCCTGACTGAATGAAAGGAGCTGGCACCTCACTCTCTTTGAATCTTCTTTATCATGCTAAGAGGAGCAGGAAAAAGCAAAAAATTTCAGAATTGCACCTTGCAATGCGGAGAAATTACTGTTTGTGCATTTACAATATTCATTGATTTTTGCCATTGAAAAACGTCCAGAAATGATTGAAGCTACTGACTGAATGAAAGGAGCTGTCATCTCACTCTCTTTGAATCTTCTTTATCATGCTAAGAGGAGCAGGAAAAAGCAAAAAATTTCAGAATTGCACCTTGCAATGCGGAGAAATTACTGTTTGTGCATTTACAATATTCATTGATTTTTGCCATTGAAAAATGTCCAGAAATGATTGAAGCTACTGACTGAATGAAAGGAGCTGGCATCTCACTCTCTTTGAATCTTCTTTATCATGCTAAGAGGAGCAGGAAAAAGCAAAAAATTTCAGAATTGCACCTTGCAATGCGGAGAAATTACTGTTTGTGCATTTACAATATTCATTGATTTTTGCCATTGAAAAACGTCCAGAAATGATTGAAGCTACTGACTGAATGAAAGGAGCTGGCATCTCACTCTCTTTGAATCTTCTTTATCATGCTAAGAGGAGCAGGAAAAAGCAAAAAATTTCAGAATTGCACCTTGCAATGCGGAGAAATTACTGTTTGTGCATTTACAATATTCATTGATTTTTGCCATTGAAAAACATGTTATTCATATACCAGAAATGTTTGAAGCTCCTGACTGAATGAAAGGAGCTGGCACCTCACTCTCTTTGAATCTTCTTTATCATGCTAAGAGGAGCAGGAAAAAGCAAAAAATTTCAGAATTGCACCTTGCAATGCGGAGAAATTACTGTTTGTGCATTTACAATATTCATTGATTTTTGCCATTGAAAAACGTCCAGAAATGATTGAAGCTACTGACTGAATGAAAGGAGCTGTCATCTCACTCTCTTTGAATCTTCTTTATCATGCTAAGAGGAGCAGGAAAAAGCAAAAAATTTCAGAATTGCACCTTGCAATGCGGAGAAATTACTGTTTGTGCATTTACAATATTCATTGATTTTTGCCATTGAAAAATGTCCAGAAATGATTGAAGCTACTGACTGAATGAAAGGAGCTGGCATCTCACTCTCTTTGAATCTTCTTTATCATGCTAAGAGGAGCAGGAAAAAGCAAAAAATTTCAGAATTGCGCCTTGCAATGCGGAGAAATTACTGTTTGTGCATTTACAAAATTCATTGATTTTTGCCATTGAAAAACATCATGTTATTCATATGCCAGAAATGATTGAAGCTACTGACTGAAGGAAAGGAGCTGGCATCTCACTCTCTTTGAATCTTCTTTATCATGCTAAGAGGAGCAGGAAAAAGCAAAAAATTTCAGAATTGCGCCTTGCAATGCGGAGAAATTACTGTTTGTGCATTTACAAAATTCATTGATTTTTGCCATTGAAAAACATCATGTTATTCATATGCCAGAAATGATTGAAGCTACTGACTGAAGGAAAGGAGCTGGCATCTCACTCTCTTTGAATCTTCTTTATCATGCTAAGAGGAGCAGGAAAAAGCAAAAAATTTCAGAATTGCACCTTGCAATGCGGAGAAATTACTGTTTGTGCATTTACAATATTCATTGATTTTTGCGATTGAAAAACATCATGTTATTCATATACCAGAAATGATTGAAGCTACTGACTGAATGAAAGGAGCTGGCATCTCACTCTCTTTGAATCTTCTTTATCATGCTAAGAGGAGCAGGAAAAAGTAAAAAATTTCAGAATTGCACATTGCAATGCGGAGAAATTACTGTTTGTGCATTTACAATATTCAATGATTTTTGCCATTGAAAAACGTCCAGAAATGATTAAAGCTACTGACTGAATGAAAGGAGCTGGCATCTCACTCTCTTTGAATCTTCTTTATCATGCTAAGAGGAGCAGGAAAAAGCAAAAAATTTCAGAATTGCACCTTGCAATGCGGAGAAATTACTGTTTGTGCATTTACAATATTCATTGATTTTTGCCATTGAAAAACATCATGTTATTCATATACCAGAAATGATTGAAGCTACTGACTGAATGAAAGGAGCTGGCATCTCACTCTCTTTGAATCTTCTTTATCATGCTAAGAGGAGCAGGAAAAAGTAAAAAATTTCAGAATTGCACCTTGCAATGCGGAGAAATTACTGTTTGTGCATTTATAATATTCAATGATTTTTGCCATTGAAAAACGTCCAGAAATGATTGAAGCTACTGACTGAACAAAAGGAGCTGGCATCTCACTCTCTTTGAATCTTCTTTATCATGCTAAGAGGAGCAGAAAAAAGCAAAAAATTTCAGAATTGCACCTTGCAATGCGGAGAAATTACTGTTTGTGCATTTACAATATTCATTGATTTTTGCCATTGAAAAACATCATGTTATTCATATACCAGAAATGTTTGAAGCTACTGACTGAATGAAAGGAGCTGGCATCTCACTCTCTTTGAATCTTCTTTATCATGCTAAGAGGAGCAGGAAAAAGCAAAAAATTTCAGAATTGCACATTGCAATGCGGAGAAATTACTGTTTGTGCATTTACAATATTCATTGATTTTTGCCATTGAAAAACGTCCAGAAATGATTGAAGCTACTGACTGAATGAAAGGAGCTGGCATCTCACTCTCTTTGAATCTTCTTTATCATGCTAAGAGGAGCAGGAAAAAGCAAAAAATTTCAGAATTGCACCTTGCAATGCGGAGAAATTACTGTTTGTGCATTTACAATATTCATTGATTTTTGCCATTGAAAAACATGTTATTCATATACCAGAAATGTTTGAAGCTCCTGACTGAATGAAAGGAGCTGGCACCTCACTCTCTTTGAATCTTCTTTATCATGCTAAGAGGAGCAGGAAAAAGCAAAAAATTTCAGAATTACACCTTGCAATGCGGAGAAATTACTGTTTGTGCATTTACAATATTCATTGATTTTTGCCATTGAAAAACGTAGAGAAATGATTGAAGCTACTGACTGAATGAAAGAAGCTGTCATCTCACTCTCTTTGAATCTTCTTTATCATGCTAAGAGGAGCAGGAAAAAGCAAAAAATTTCAGAATTGCACCTTGCAATGCGGAGAAATTACTGTTTGTGCATTTACAATATTCATTGATTTTTGCCATTGAAAAATGTCCAGAAATGATTGAAGCTACTGACTGAATGAAAGGAGCTGGCATCTCACTCTCTTTGAATCTTCTTTATCATGCTAAGAGGAGCAGGAAAAAGCAAAAAATTTCAGAATTGCGCCTTGCAATGCGGAGAAATTACTGTTTGTGCATTTACAAAATTCATTGATTTTTGCCATTGAAAAACATCATGTTATTCATATGCCAGAAATGATTGAAGCTACTGACTGAAGGAAAGGAGCTGGCATCTCACTCTCTTTGAATCTTCTTTATCATGCTAAGAGGAGCAGGAAAAAGCAAAAAATTTCAGAATTGCGCCTTGCAATGCGGAGAAATTACTGTTTGTGCATTTACAAAATTCATTGATTTTTGCCATTGAAAAACATCATGTTATTCATATGCCAGAAATGATTGAAGCTACTGACTGAAGGAAAGGAGCTGGCATCTCACTCTCTTTGAATCTTCTTTATCATGCTAAGAGGAGCAGGAAAAAGCAAAAAATTTCAGAATTGCACCTTGCAATGCGGAGAAATTACTGTTTGTGCATTTACAATATTCATTGATTTTTGCCATTGAAAAACGTCCAGAAATGATTGAAGCTACTGACTGAATGAAAGGAGCTGGCATCTCACTCTCTTTGAATCTTCTTTATCATGCTAAGAGGAGCAGGAAAAAGCAAAAAATTTCAGAATTGCACCTTGCAATGCGGAGAAATTACTGTTTGTGCATTTACAATATTCATTGATTTTTGCGATTGAAAAACATCATGTTATTCATATACCAGAAATGATTGAAGCTACTGACTGAATGAAAGGAGCTGGCATCTCACTCTCTTTGAATCTTCTTTATCATGCTAAGAGGAGCAGGAAAAAGCAAAAAATTTCAGAATTGCACCTTGCAATGCGGAGAAATTACTGTTTGTGCATTTACAATATTCATTGATTTTTGCCATTGAAAAATGTCCAGAAATGATTGAAGCTACTGACTGAATGAAAGGAGCTGGCATCTCACTCTCTTTGAATCTTCTTTATCATGCTAAGAGGAGCAGGAAAAAGCAAAAAATTTCAGAATTGCGCCTTGCAATGCGGAGAAATTACTGTTTGTGCATTTACAAAATTCATTGATTTTTGCCATTGAAAAACATCATGTTATTCATATGCCAGAAATGATTGAAGCTACTGACTGAAGGAAAGGAGCTGGCATCTCACTCTCTTTGAATCTTCTTTATCATGCTAAGAGGAGCAGGAAAAAGCAAAAAATTTCAGAATTGGGCCTTGCAATGCGGAGAAATTACTGTTTGTGCATTTACAAAATTCATTGATTTTTGCCATTGAAAAACATCATGTTATTCATATGCCAGAAATGATTGAAGCTACTGACTGAAGGAAAGGAGCTGGCATCTCACTCTCTTTGAATCTTCTTTATCATGCTAAGAGGAGCAGGAAAAAGCAAAAAATTTCAGAATTGCACCTTGCAATGCGGAGAAATTACTGTTTGTGCATTTACAATATTCATTGATTTTTGCCATTGAAAAACGTCCAGAAATGATTGAAGCTACTGACTGAATGAAAGGAGCTGGCATCTCACTCTCTTTGAATCTTCTTTATCATGCTAAGAGGAGCAGGAAAAAGCAAAAAATTTCAGAATTGCACCTTGCAATGCGGAGAAATTACTGTTTGTGCATTTACAATATTCATTGATTTTTGCGATTGAAAAACATCATGTTATTCATATACCAGAAATGATTGAAGCTACTGACTGAATGAAAGGAGCTGGCATCTCACTCTCTTTGAATCTTCTTTATCATGCTAAGAGGAGCAGGAAAAAGTAAAAAATTTCAGAATTGCACCTTGCAATGCGGAGAAATTACTGTTTGTGCATTTACAATATTCAATGAATTTTGCCATTGAAAAACGTCCAGAAATGATTGAAGCTACTGACTGAACTAAAGGAGCTGGCATCTCACTCTCTTTGAATCTTCTTTATCATGCTAAGAGGAGCAGGAAAAAGCAAAAAATTTCAGAATTGCACCTTGCAATGCGGAGAAATTACTGTTTGTGCATTTACAATATTCATTGATTTTTGCCATTGAAAAACATCATGTTATTCATATACCAGAAATGTTTGAAGCTACTGACTGAATGAAAGGAGCTGGTATCTCACTCTCTTTGAATCTTCTTCATAATGCTAAGAGGAGCAGGAAAAAGCAAAAAATTTCAGAATTGCACCTTGCAATGCGGAGAAATTACTGTTTGTGCATTTACAATATTCATTGATTTTTGCCATTGAAAAACGTCCAGAAATGATTGAAGCTACTGACAATGAAAGGAGCTGGCATCTCACTCTCTTTGAATCTTCTTTATCATGCTAAGAGGAGCAGGAAAAAGCAAAAAAATTCAGAATTGCACCTTGCAATGCTGAGAAATTACTGTTTGTGCATTTACAAAATTCATTGATTTTTGCCATTGAAAAACATCATGTTATTCATATACCAGAAATGATTGAAGCTACTGACTGAATGAAAGGAGCTGGCATCTCACTCTCTTTGAATCTTCTTTATCATGCTAAGAGGAGCAGGAAAAAGCAAAAAATTTCAGAATTGCACCTTGCAATGCGGAGAAATTACTGTTTGTGCATTTACAATATTCATTGATTTTTGCCATTGAAAAACGTCCAGAAATGATTGAAGCTACTGACTGAATGAAAGGAGCTGGCATCTCACTCTCTTTGAATCTTCTTTATCATGCTAAGAGGAGCAGGAAAAAGCAAAAAATTTCAGAATTGCACCTTGCAATGCGGAGAAATTACTGTTTGTGCATTTACAATATTCATTGATTTTTGCCATTGAAAAACGTCCAGAAATGATTGAAGCTACTGACTGAATGAAAGGAGCTGGCATCTCACTCTCTTTGAATCTTCTTTATCATGCTAAGAGGAGCAGGAAAAAGCAAAAAATTTCAGAATTGCACCTTGCAATGCGGAGAAATTACAGTTTGTGCATTTACAATATTCATTGATTTTTGCCATTGAAAAACGTCCAGAAATGATTGAAGCTACTGACTGAATGAAAGGAGCTGGCATCTCACTCTCTTTGAATCTTCTTTATCATGCTAAGAGGAGCAGGAAAAAGCAAAAAATTTCAGAATTGCACCTTGCAATGCGGAGAAATTACTGTTTGTGCATTTACAATATTCATTGATTTTTGCCATTGAAAAACATCATGTTATTCATATACCAGAAATGATTGAAGCTACTGACTGAATGAAAGGAGCTGGCATCTCACTCTCTTTGAATCTTCTTTATCATGCTAAGAGGAGCAGGAAAAAGTATAAAATTTCAGAATTGCACCTTGCAATGCGGAGAAATTACTGTTTGTGCATTTATAATATTCAATGATTTTTGCCATTGAAAAACGTCCTGAAATGATTGAAGCTACTGACTGAACGAAAGGAGCTGGCATCTCACTCTCTTTGAATATTCTTTATCATGCTAAGAGGAGCAGAAAAAAGCAAAAAATTTCAGAATTGCACCTTGCAATGCGGAGAAATTACTGTTTGTGCATTTACAATATTCATTGATTTTTGCCATTGAAAAACATCATGTTATTCATATACCAGAAATGTTTGAAGCTACTGACTGAATGAAAGGAGCTGGCATCTCACTCTCTTTGAATCTTCTTTATCATGCTAAGAGGAGCAGGAAAAAGCAAAAAATTTCAGAATTGCACATTGCAATGCGGAGAAATTACTGTTTGTGCATTTACAATATTCATTGATTTTTGCCATTGAAAAACGTCCAGAAATGATTGAAGCTACTGACTGAATGAAAGGAGCTGGCATCTCACTCTCTTTGAATCTTCTTTATCATGCTAAGAGGAGCAGGAAAAAGCAAAAAATTTCAGAATTGCACCTTGCAATGCGGAGAAATTACTGTTTGTGCATTTACAATATTCATTGATTTTTGCCATTGAAAATCGTCCAGAAATGATTGAAGCTACTGACTGAATGAAAGGAGCTGGCATCTCACTCTCTTTGAATCTTCTTTATCATGCTAAGAGGAGCAGGAAAAAGCAAAAAATTTCAGAATTGCACCTTGCAATGCGGAGAAATTACTGTTTGTGCATTTACAATATTCATTGATTTTTGCCATTGAAAAACATGTTATTCATATACCAGAAATGTTTGAAGCTCCTGACTGAATGAAAGGAGCTGGCACCTCACTCTCTTTGAATCTTCTTTATCATGCTAAGAGGAGCAGGAAAAAGCAAAAAATTTCAGAATTGCACCTTGCAATGCGGAGAAATTACTGTTTGTGCATTTACAATATTCATTGATTTTTGCCATTGAAAAACGTCCAGAAATGATTGAAGCTACTGACTGAATGAAAGGAGCTGTCATCTCACTCTCTTTGAATCTTCTTTATCATGCTAAGAGGAGCAGGAAAAAGCAAAAAATTTCAGAATTGCACCTTGCAATGCGGAGAAATTACTGTTTGTGCATTTACAATATTCATTGATTTTTGCCATTGAAAAATGTCCAGAAATGATTGAAGCTACTGACTGAATGAAAGGAGCTGGCATCTCACTCTCTTTGAATCTTCTTTATCATGCTAAGAGGAGCAGGAAAAAGCAAAAAATTTCAGAATTGCGCCTTGCAATGCGGAGAAATTACTGTTTGTGCATTTACAAAATTCATTGATTTTTGCCATTGAAAAACATCATGTTATTCATATGCCAGAAATGATTGAAGCTACTGACTGAAGGAAAGGAGCTGGCATCTCACTCTCTTTGAATCTTCTTTATCATGCTAAGAGGAGCAGGAAAAAGCAAAAAATTTCAGAATTGCGCCTTGCAATGCGGAGAAATTACTGTTTGTGCATTTACAAAATTCATTGATTTTTGCCATTGAAAAACATCATGTTATTCATATGCCAGAAATGATTGAAGCTACTGACTGAAGGAAAGGAGCTGGCATCTCACTCTCTTTGAATCTTCTTTATCATGCTAAGAGGAGCAGGAAAAAGCAAAAAATTTCAGAATTGCACCTTGCAATGCGGAGAAATTACTGTTTGTGCATTTACAATATTCATTGATTTTTGCCATTGAAAAACGTCCAGAAATGATTGAAGCTACTGACTGAATGAAAGGAGCTGGCATCTCACTCTCTTTGAATCTTCTTTATCATGCTAAGAGGAGCAGGAAAAAGCAAAAAATTTCAGAATTGCACCTTGCAATGCGGAGAAATTACTGTTTGTGCATTTACAATATTCATTGATTTTTGCCATTGAAAAACATCATGTTATTCATATACCAGAAATGATTGAAGCTACTGACTGAATGAAAGGAGCTGGCATCTCACTCTCTTTGAATCTTCTTTATCATGCTAAGAGGAGCAGGAAAAAGTAAAAAATTTCAGAATTGCACCTTGCAATGCGGAGAAATTACTGTTTGTTCATTTATAATATTCAATGATTTTTGCCATTGAAAAACGTCCAGAAATGATTGAAGCTACTGACTGAACGAAAGGAGCTGGCATCTCACTCTCTTTGAATCTTCTTTATCATGCTAAGAGGAGCAGAAAAAAGCAAAAAATTTCAGAATTGCACCTTGCAATGCGGAGAAATTACTGTTTGTGCATTTACAATATTCATTGATTTTTGCCATTGAAAAACATCATGTTATTCATATACCAGAAATGTTTGAAGCTACTGACTGAATGAAAGGAGCTGGCATCTCACTCTCTTTGAATCTTCTTTATCATGCTAAGAGGAGCAGGAAAAAGCAAAAAATTTCAGAATTGCACATTGCAATGCGGAGAAATTACTGTTTGTGCATTTACAATATTCATTGATTTTTGCCATTGAAAAACGTCCAGAAATGATTGAAGCTACTGACTGAATGAAAGGAGCTGGCATCTCACTCTCTTTGAATCTTCTTTATCATGCTAAGAGGAGCAGGAAAAAGCAAAAAATTTCAGAATTGCACCTTGCAATGCGGAGAAATTACTGTTTGTGCATTTACAATATTCATTGATTTTTGCCATTGAAAAACATGTTATTCATATACCAGAAATGTTTGAAGCTCCTGACTGAATGAAAGGAGCTGGCACCTCACTCTCTTTGAATCTTCTTTATCATGCTAAGAGGAGCAGGAAAAAGCAAAAAATTTCAGAATTGCACCTTGCAATGCGGAGAAATTACTGTTTGTGCATTTACAATATTCATTGATTTTTGCCATTGAAAAACGTCCAGAAATGATTGAAGCTACTGACTGAATGAAAGGAGCTGTCATCTCACTCTCTTTGAATCTTCTTTATCATGCTAAGAGGAGCAGGAAAAAGCAAAAAATTTCAGAATTGCACCTTGCAATGCGGAGAAATTACTGTTTGTGCATTTACAATATTCATTGATTTTTGCCATTGAAAAATGTCCAGAAATGATTGAAGCTACTGACTGAATGAAAGGAGCTGGCATCTCACTCTCTTTGAATCTTCTTTATCATGCTAAGAGGAGCAGGAAAAAGCAAAAAATTTCAGAATTGCGCCTTGCAATGCGGAGAAATTACTGTTTGTGCATTTACAAAATTCATTGATTTTTGCCATTGAAAAACATCATGTTATTCATATGCCAGAAATGATTGAAGCTACTGACTGAAGGAAAGGAGCTGGCATCTCACTCTCTTTGAATCTTCTTTATCATGCTAAGAGGAGCAGGAAAAAGCAAAAAATTTCAGAATTGCGCCTTGCAATGCCGAGAAATTACTGTTTGTGCATTTACAAAATTCATTGATTTTTGCCATTGAAAAACATCATGTTATTCATATGCCAGAAATGATTGAAGCTACTGACTGAAGGAAAGGAGCTGGCATCTCACTCTCTTTGAATCTTCTTTATCATGCTAAGAGGAGCAGGAAAAAGCAAAAAATTTCAGAATTGCACCTTGCAATGCGGAGAAATTACTGTTTGTGCATTTACAATATTCATTGATTTTTGCCATTGAAAAACGTCCAGAAATGATTGAAGCTACTGACTGAATGAAAGGAGCTGGCATCTCACTCTCTTTGAATCTTCATTATCATGCTAAGAGGAGCAGGAAAAAGCAAAAAATTTCAGAATTGCACCTTGCAATGCGGAGAAATTACTGTTTGTGCATTTACAATATTCATTGATTTTTGCGATTGAAAAACATCATGTTATTCATATACCAGAAATGATTGAAGCTACTGACTGAATGAAAGGAGCTGGCATCTCACTCTCTTTGAATCTTCTTTATCATGCTAAGAGGAGCAGGAAAAAGTAAAAAATTTCAGAATTGCACCTTGCAATGCGGAGAAATTATTGTTTGTGCATTTACAATATTCAATGAATTTTGCCATTGAAAAACGTCCAGAAATGATTGAAGCTACTGACTGAATGAAAGGAGCTGGCATCTCACTCTCTTTGAATCTTCTTTATCATGCTAAGAGGAGCAGGAAAAAGCAAAAAATTTCAGAATTGCACCTTGCAATGCGGAGAAATTACTGTTTGTGCATTTACAATATTCATTGATTTTTGCGATTGAAAAACATCATGTTATTCATATACCAGAAATGATTGAAGCTACTGACTGAATGAAAGGAGCTGGCATCTCACTCTCTTTGAATCTTCTTTATCATGCTAAGAGGAGCAGGAAAAAGTAAAAAATTTCAGAATTGCACATTGCAATGCGGAGAAATTACTGTTTGTGCATTTACAATATTCAATGATTTTTGCCATTGAAAAACGTCCAGAAATGATTAAAGCTACTGACTGAATGAAAGGAGCTGGCATCTCACTCTCTTTGAATCTTCTTTATCATGCTAAGAGGAGCAGGAAAAAGCAAAAAATTTCAGAATTGCACCTTGCAATGCGGAGAAATTACTGTTTGTGCATTTACAATATTCATTGATTTTTGCCATTGAAAAACGTCCAGAAATGATTGAAGCTACTGACTGAATGAAAGGAGCTGGCATCTCACTCTCTTTGAATCTTCTTTATCATGCTAAGAGGAGCAGGAAAAAGCAAAAAATTTCAGAATTGCACCTTGCAATGCGGAGAAATTACTGTTTGTGCATTTACAATATTCATTGATTTTTGCCATTGAAAAACATCATGTTATTCATATACCAGAAATGATTGAAGCTACTGACTGAATGAAAGGAGCTGGCATCTCACTCTCTTTGAATCTTCTTTATCATGCTAAGAGGAGCAGGAAAAAGTAAAAAATTTCAGAATTGCACCTTGCAATGCGGAGAAATTACTGTTTGTTCATTTATAATATTCAATGATTTTTGCCATTGAAAAACGTCCAGAAATGATTGAAGCTACTGACTGAACGAAAGGAGCTGGCATCTCACTCTCTTTGAATCTTCTTTATCATGCTAAGAGGAGCAGAAAAAAGCAAAAAATTTCAGAATTGCACCTTGCAATGCGGAGAAATTACTGTTTGTGCATTTACAATATTCATTGATTTTTGCCATTGAAAAACATCATGTTATTCATATACCAGAAATGTTTGAAGCTACTGACTGAATGAAAGGAGCTGGCATCTCACTCTCTTTGAATCTTCTTTATCATGCTAAGAGGAGCAGGAAAAAGCAAAAAATTTCAGAATTGCACATTGCAATGCGGAGAAATTACTGTTTGTGCATTTACAATATTCATTGATTTTTGCCATTGAAAAACGTCCAGAAATGATTGAAGCTACTGACTGAATGAAAGGAGCTGGCATCTCACTCTCTTTGAATCTTCTTTATCATGCTAAGAGGAGCAGGAAAAAGCAAAAAATTTCAGAATTGCACCTTGCAATGCGGAGAAATTACTGTTTGTGCATTTACAATATTCATTGATTTTTGCCATTGAAAAACATGTTATTCATATACCAGAAATGTTTGAAGCTCCTGACTGAATGAAAGGAGCTGGCACCTCACTCTCTTTGAATCTTCTTTATCATGCTAAGAGGAGCAGGAAAAAGCAAAAAATTTCAGAATTGCACCTTGCAATGCGGAGAAATTACTGTTTGTGCATTTACAATATTCATTGATTTTTGCCATTGAAAAACGTCCAGAAATGATTGAAGCTACTGACTGAATGAAAGGAGCTGTCATCTCACTCTCTTTGAATCTTCTTTATCATGCTAAGAGGAGCAGGAAAAAGCAAAAAATTTCAGAATTGCACCTTGCAATGCGGAGAAATTACTGTTTGTGCATTTACAATATTCATTGATTTTTGCCATTGAAAAATGTCCAGAAATGATTGAAGCTACTGACTGAATGAAAGGAGCTGGCATCTCACTCTCTTTGAATCTTCTTTATCATGCTAAGAGGAGCAGGAAAAAGCAAAAAATTTCAGAATTGCGCCTTGCAATGCGGAGAAATTACTGTTTGTGCATTTACAAAATTCATTGATTTTTGCCATTGAAAAACATCATGTTATTCATATGCCAGAAATGATTGAAGCTACTGACTGAAGGAAAGGAGCTGGCATCTCACTCTCTTTGAATCTTCTTTATCATGCTAAGAGGAGCAGGAAAAAGCAAAAAATTTCAGAATTGCGCCTTGCAATGCCGAGAAATTACTGTTTGTGCATTTACAAAATTCATTGATTTTTGCCATTGAAAAACATCATGTTATTCATATGCCAGAAATGATTGAAGCTACTGACTGAAGGAAAGGAGCTGGCATCTCACTCTCTTTGAATCTTCTTTATCATGCTAAGAGGAGCAGGAAAAAGCAAAAAATTTCAGAATTGCACCTTGCAATGCGGAGAAATTACTGTTTGTGCATTTACAATATTCATTGATTTTTGCCATTGAAAAACGTCCAGAAATGATTGAAGCTACTGACTGAATGAAAGGAGCTGGCATCTCACTCTCTTTGAATCTTCATTATCATGCTAAGAGGAGCAGGAAAAAGCAAAAAATTTCAGAATTGCACCTTGCAATGCGGAGAAATTACTGTTTGTGCATTTACAATATTCATTGATTTTTGCGATTGAAAAACATCATGTTATTCATATACCAGAAATGATTGAAGCTACTGACTGAATGAAAGGAGCTGGCATCTCACTCTCTTTGAATCTTCTTTATCATGCTAAGAGGAGCAGGAAAAAGTAAAAAATTTCAGAATTGCACCTTGCAATGCGGAGAAATTATTGTTTGTGCATTTACAATATTCAATGAATTTTGCCATTGAAAAACGTCCAGAAATGATTGAAGCTACTGACTGAACTAAAGGAGCTGGCATCTCACTCTCTTTGAATCTTCTTTATCATGCTAAGAGGAGCAGGAAAAAGCAAAAAATTTCAGAATTGCACCTTGCAATGCGGAGAAATTACTGTTTGTGCATTTACAATATTCATTGATTTTTGCCATTGAAAAATGTCCAGAAATGATTGAAGCTACTGACTGAATGAAAGGAGCTGGCATCTCACTCTCTTTGAATCTTCTTTATCATGCTAAGAGGAGCAGGAAAAAGCAAAAAATTTCAGAATTGCGCCTTGCAATGCGGAGAAATTACTGTTTGTGCATTTACAAAATTCATTGATTTTTGCCATTGAAAAACATCATGTTATTCATATGCCAGAAATGATTGAAGCTACTGACTGAAGGAAAGGAGCTGGCATCTCACTCTCTTTGAATCTTCTTTATCATGCTAAGAGGAGCAGTAAAAAGCAAAAAATTTCAGAATTGCGCCTTGCAATGCGGAGAAATTACTGTTTGTGCATTTACAAAATTCATTGATTTTTGCCATTGAAAAACATCATGTTATTCATATGCCAGAAATGATTGAAGCTACTGACTGAAGGAAAGGAGCTGGCATCTCACTCTCTTTGAATCTTCTTTATCATGCTAAGATGAGCAGGAAAAAGCAAAAAATTTCAGAATTGCACCTTGCAATGCGGAGAAATTACTGTTTGTGCATTTACAATATTCATTGATTTTTGCCATTGAAAAACGTCCAGAAATGATTGAAGCTACTGACTGAATGAAAGGAGCTGGCATCTCACTCTCTTTGAATCTTCTTTATCATGCTAAGAGGAGCAGGAAAAAGCAAAAAATTTCAGAATTGCACCTTGCAATGCGGAGAAATTACTGTTTGTGCATTTACAATATTCATTGATTTTTGCGATTGAAAAACATCATGTTATTCATATACCAGAAATGATTGAAGCTACTGACTGAATGAAAGGAGCTGGCATCTCACTCTCTTTGAATCTTCTTTATCATGCTAAGAGGAGCAGGAAAAAGTAAAAAATTTCAGAATTGCACCTTGCAATGCGGAGAAATTACTGTTTGTGCATTTACAATATTCAATGAATTTTGCCATTGAAAAACGTCCAGAAATGATTGAAGCTACTGACTGAACTAAAGGAGCTGGCATCTCACTCTCTTTGAATCTTCTTTATCATGCTAAGAGGAGCAGGAAAAAGCAAAAAATTTCAGAATTGCACCTTGCAATGCGGAGAAATTACTGTTTGTGCATTTACAATATTCATTGATTTTTGCCATTGAAAAACATCATGTTATTCATATACCAGAAATGTTTGAAGCTACTGACTGAATGAAAGGAGCTGGTATCTCACTCTCTTTGAATCTTCTTCATAATGCTAAGAGGAGCAGGAAAAAGCAAAAAATTTCAGAATTGCACCTTGCAATGCGGAGAAATTACTGTTTGTGCATTTACAATATTCATTGATTTTTGCCATTGAAAAACGTCCAGAAATGATTGAAGCTACTGACAATGAAAGGAGCTGGCATCTCACTCTCTTTGAATCTTCTTTATCATGCTAAGAGGAGCAGGAAAAAGCAAAAAATTTCAGAATTGCACCTTGCAATGCTGAGAAATTACTGTTTGTGCATTTACAAAATTCATTGATTTTTGCCATTGAAAAACATCATGTTATTCATATACCAGAAATGATTGAAGCTACTGACTGAATGAAAGGAGCTGGCATCTCACTCTCTTTGAATCTTCTTTATCATGCTAAGAGGAGCAGGAAAAAGCAAAAAATTTCAGAATTGCACCTTGCAATGCGGAGAAATTACTGTTTGTGCATTTACAATATTCATTGATTTTTGCCATTGAAAAACGTCCAGAAATGATTGAAGCTACTGACTGAATGAAAGGAGCTGGCATCTCACTCTCTTTGAATCTTCTTTATCATGCTAAGAGGAGCAGGAAAAAGCAAAAAATTTCAGAATTGCACCTTGCAATGCGGAGAAATTACAGTTTGTGCATTTACAATATTCATTGATTTTTGCCATTGAAAAACGTCCAGAAATGATTGAAGCTACTGACTGAATGAAAGGAGCTGGCATCTCACTCTCTTTGAATCTTCTTTATCATGCTAAGAGGAGCAGGAAAAAGCAAAAAATTTCAGAATTGCACCTTGCAATGCGGAGAAATTACTGTTTGTGCATTTACAATATTCATTGATTTTTGCCATTGAAAAATGTCCAGAAATGATTGAAGCTACTGACTGAATGAAAGGAGCTGGCATCTCACTCTCTTTGAATCTTCTTTATCATGCTAAGAGGAGCAGGAAAAAGCAAAAAAATTCAGAATTGCACCTTGCAATGCGGAGAAATTACTGTTTGTGCATTTACAATATTCATTGATTTTTGCCATTGAAAAACATGTTATTCATATACCAGAAATGTTTGAAGCTCCTGACTGAATGAAAGGAGCTGGCACCTCACTCTCTTTGAATCTTGTTTATCATGCTAAGAGGAGCAGGAAAAAGCAAAAAATTTCAGAATTGCACCTTGCAATGCGGAGAAATTACTGTTTGTGCATTTACAATATTCATTGATTTTTGCCATTGAAAAACGTCCATAAATGATTGAAGCTACTGACTGAATGAAAGGAGCTAGCATCTCACTCTCTTTGAATCTTCTTTATCATGCTAAGAGGAGCAGGAAAAAGCAAAAAATTTCAGAATTGCGCCTTGCAATGCGGAGAAATTACTGTTTGTGCATTTACAAAATTCATTGATTTTTGCCATTGAAAAACATCATGTTATTCATATACCAGAAATGATTGAAGCTACTGACTGAAGGAAAGGAGCTGGCATCTCACTCTCTTTGAATCTTCTTTATCATGCTAAGAGGAGCAGGAAAAAGCAAAAAATTTCAGAATTACACCTTGCAATGCGGAGAAATTACTGTTTGTGCATTTACAATATTCATTGATTTTTGCCATTGAAAAACGTCCGGAAATGATTGAAGCTACTGACTGAATGAAAGGAGCTGGCATCTCACTCTCTTTGAATCTTCTTTATCATGCTAAGAGGAGCAGGAAAAAGCAAAAAATTTCAGAATTGCACCTTGCAATGCGGAGAAATTACTGTTTGTGCATTTACAATATTCATTGATTTTTGCGATTGAAAAACATCATGTTATTCATATACCAGAAATGATTGAAGCTACTGACTGAATGAAAGGAGCTGGCATCTCACTCTCTTTGAATCTTCTTTATCATGCTAAGAGGAGCAGGAAAAAGTAAAAAATTTCAGAATTGCACCTTGCAATGCGGAGAAATTACTGTTTGTGCATTTACAATATTCAATGATTTTTGCAATTGAAAAACGTCCATAAATGATTGAAGCTACTGACTGAATGAAAGGAGCTGGCATCTCACTCTCTTTGAATCTTGTTTATCATGCTAAAAGGAGCAGGAAAAAGCAAAAAATTTCAGAATTGCACCTTGCAATGCGGAGAAATTACTGTTTGTGCATTTACAATATTCATTGATTTTTGCCATTGAAAAACATCATGTTATTCATATACCAGAAATGTTTGAAGCTACTGACTGAATGAAAGGAGCTGGTATCTCACTCTCTTTGAATCTTCTTCATAATGCTAAGAGGAGCAGGAAAAAGCAAAAAATTTCAGAATTGCACCTTGCAATGCGGAGAAATTACTGTTTGTGCATTTACAATATTCATTGATTTTTGCCATTGAAAAACGTCCAGAAATGATTGAAGCTACTGACAATGAAAGGAGCTGGCATCTCACTCTCTTTGAATCTTCTTTATCATGCTAAGAGGAGCAGGAAAAAGCAAAAAATTTCAGAATTGCACCTTGCAATGCTGAGAAATTACTGTTTGTGCATTTACAAAATTCATTGATTTTTGCCATTGAAAAACATCATGTTATTCATATACCAGAAATGATTGAAGCTACTGACTGAATGAAAGGAGCTGGCATCTCACTCTCTTTGAATCTTCTTTATCATGCTAAGAGGAGCAGGAAAAAGCAAAAAATTTCAGAATTGCACCTTGCAATGCGGAGAAATTACTGTTTGTGCATTTACAATATTCATTGATTTTTGCCATTGAAAAACGTCCAGAAATGATTGAAGCTACTGACTGAATGAAAGGAGCTGGCATCTCACTCTCTTTGAATCTTCTTTATCATGCTAAGAGGAGCAGGAAAAAGCAAAAAATTTCAGAATTGCACCTTGCAATGCGGAGAAATTACTGTTTGTGCATTTACAATATTCATTGATTTTTGCCATTGAAAAACGTCCAGAAATGATTGAAGCTACTGACTGAATGAAAGGAGCTGGCATCTCACTCTCTTTGAATCTTCTTTATCATGCTAAGAGGAGCAGGAAAAAGCAAAAAATTTCAGAATTGCACCTTGCAATGCGGAAAAATTACAGTTTGTGCATTTACAATATTCATTGATTTTTGCCATTGAAAAACGTCCAGAAATGATTGAAGCTACTGACTGAATGAAAGGAGCTAGCATCTCACTCTCTTTGAATCTTCTTTATCATGCTAAGAGGAGCAGGAAAAAGCAAAAAATTTCAGAATTGCACCTTGCAATGCGGAGAAATTACTGTTTGTGCATTTACAATATTCATTGATTTTTGCCATTGAAAAATGTCCAGAAATGATTGAAGCTACTGACTGAATGAAAGGAGCTGGCATCTCACTCTCTTTGAATCTTCTTTATCATGCTAAGAGGAGCAGGAAAAAGCAAAAAAATTCAGAATTGCACCTTGCAATGCGGAGAAATTACTGTTTGTGCATTTACAATATTCATTGATTTTTGCCATTGAAAAACATGTTATTCATATACCAGAAATGTTTGAAGCTCCTGACTGAATGAAAGGAGCTGGCACCTCACTCTCTTTGAATCTTGTTTATCATGCTAAGAGGAGCAGGAAAAAGCAAAAAATTTCAGAATTGCACCTTGCAATGCGGAGAAATTACTGTTTGTGCATTTACAAAATTCATTGATTTTTGCCATTGAAAAACGTCCAGAAATGATTGAAGCTACTGACTGAATGAAAGGAGCTAGCATCTCACTCTCTTTGAATCTTCTTTATCATGCTAAGAGGAGCAGGAAAAAGCAAAAAATTTCAGAATTGCGCCTTGCAATGCGGAGAAATTACTGTTTGTGCATTTACAAAATTCATTGATTTTTGCCATTGAAAAACATCATGTTATTCATATACCAGAAATGATTGAAGCTACTGACTGAAGGAAAGGAGCTGGCATCTCACTCTCTTTGAATCTTCTTTATCATGCTAAGAGGAGCAGGAAAAAGCAAAAAATTTCAGAATTACACCTTGCAATGCGGAGAAATTACTGTTTGTGCATTTACAATATTCATTGATTTTTGCCATTGAAAAACGTCCGGAAATGATTGAAGCTACTGACTGAA
The DNA here is from genome assembly GCF_046119375.1 of Phyllobates terribilis. Taxonomy (NCBI): domain Eukaryota; kingdom Metazoa; phylum Chordata; class Amphibia; order Anura; family Dendrobatidae; genus Phyllobates; species Phyllobates terribilis. The sequence goes on along the minus strand of NW_027364225.1, from coordinate 64,569 downwards.
TGAAAGGAGCTGGCATCTCACTCTCTTTGAATCTTCTTTATCATGCTAAGAGGAGCAGGAAAAAGCAAAAAATTTCAGAATTGCACCTTGCAATGCGGAGAAATTACTGTTTGTGCATTTACAATATTCATTGATTTTTGCGATTGAAAAACATCATGTTATTCATATACCAGAAATGATTGAAGCTACTGACTGAATGAAAGGAGCTGGCATCTCACTCTCTTTGAATCTTCTTTATCATGCTAAGAGGAGCAGGAAAAAGTAAAAAATTTCAGAATTGCACCTTGCAATGCGGAGAAATTACTGTTTGTGCATTTACAATATTCAATGATTTTTGCAATTGAAAAACGTCCATAAATGATTGAAGCTACTGACTGAATGAAAGGAGCTGGCATCTCACTCTCTTTGAATCTTGTTTATCATGCTAAAAGGAGCAGGAAAAAGCAAAAAATTTCAGAATTGCACCTTGCAATGCGGAGAAATTACTGTTTGTGCATTTACAATATTCATTGATTTTTGCCATTGAAAAACGTCCAGAAATGATTGAAGCTACTGACTGAATGAAAGGAGCTGGCATCTCACTCTCTTTGAATCTTCTTTATCATGCTAAGAGGAGCAGGAAAAAGCAAAAAATTTCAGAATTGCACCTTGCAATGCGGAGAAATTACTGTTTGTGCATTTACAATATTCATTGATTTTTGCCATTGAAAAACGTCCAGAAATGATTGAAGCTACTGACTGAATGAAAGGAGCTGGTATCTAACTCTCTTTGAATCTTCTTTATCATGCTAAGAGGAGCAGGAAAAAGCAAAAAATTTCAGAATTGCACCTTGCAATGCTGAGAAATTACTGTTTGTGCATTTACAAAATTCATTGATTTTTGCCATTGAAAAACATCATGTTATTCATATACCAGAAATGATTGAAGCTACTGACTGAATGAAAGGAGCTGGCATCTCACTCTCTTTGAATCTTCTTTATCATGCTAAGAGGAGCAGGAAAAAGCAAAAAATTTCAGAATTGCACCTTGCAATGCGGAGAAATTACTGTTTGTGCATTTACAATATTCATTGATTTTTGCCATTGAAAAACGTCCAGAAATGATTGAAGCTACTGACTGAATGAAAGGAGCTGGCATCTCACTCTCTTTGAATCTTCTTTATCATGCTAAGAGGAGCAGGAAAAAGCAAAAAATTTCAGAATTGCACCTTGCAATGCGGAGAAATTACTGTTTGTGCATTTACAATATTCATTGATTTTTGCCATTGAAAAACGTCCAGAAATGATTGAAGCTACTGACTGAATGAAAGGAGCTGGCATCTCACTCTCTTTGAATCTTCTTTATCATGCTAAGAGGAGCAGGAAAAAGCAAAAAATTTCAGAATTGCACCTTGCAATGCGGAGAAATTACAGTTTGTGCATTTACAATATTCATTGATTTTTGCCATTGAAAAACGTCCAGAAATGATTGAAGCTACTGACTGAATGAAAGGAGCTGGCATCTCACTCTCTTTGAATCTTCTTTATCATGCTAAGAGGAGCAGGAAAAAGCAAAAAATTTCAGAATTGCACCTTGCAATGCGGAGAAATTACTGTTTGTGCATTTACAATATTCATTGATTTTTGCCATTGAAAAATGTCCAGAAATGATTGAAGCTACTGACTGAATGAAAGGAGCTGGCATCTCACTCTCTTTGAATCTTCTTTATCATGCTAAGAGGAGCAGGAAAAAGCAAAAAAATTCAGAATTGCACCTTGCAATGCGGAGAAATTACTGTTTGTGCATTTACAATATTCATTGATTTTTGCCATTGAAAAACATGTTATTCATATACCAGAAATGTTTGAAGCTCCTGACTGAATGAAAGGAGCTGGCACCTCACTCTCTTTGAATCTTGTTTATCATGCTAAGAGGAGCAGGAAAAAGCAAAAAATTTCAGAATTGCACCTTGCAATGCGGAGAAATTACTGTTTGTGCATTTACAATATTCATTGATTTTTGCCATTGAAAAACGTCCAGAAATGATTGAAGCTACTGACTGAATGAAAGGAGCTAGCATCTCACTCTCTTTGAATCTTCTTTATCATGCTAAGAGGAGCAGGATAAAGCAAAAAATTTCAGAATTGCGCCTTGCAATGCGGAGAAATTACTGTTTGTGCATTTACAAAATTCATTGATTTTTGCCATTGAAAAACATCATGTTATTCATATACCAGAAATGATTGAAGCTACTGACTGAAGGAAAGGAGCTGGCATCTCACTCTCTTTGAATCTTCTTTATCATGCTAAGAGGAGCAGGAAAAAGCAAAAAATTTCAGAATTACACCTTGCAATGCGGAAAAATTACTGTTTGTGCATTTACAATATTCATTGATTTTTGCCATTGAAAAACGTCCGGAAATGATTGAAGCTACTGACTGAATGAAAGGAGCTGGCATCTCACTCTCTTTGAATCTTCTTTATCATGCTAAGAGGAGCAGGAAAAAGCAAAAAATTTCAGAATTGCACCTTGCAATGCGGAGAAATTACTGTTTGTGCACTTACAATATTCATTGATTTTTGCGATTGAAAAACATCATGTTATTCATATACCAGAAATGATTGAAGCTACTGACTGAATGAAAGGAGCTGGCATCTCACTCTCTTTGAATCTTCTTTATCATGCTAAGAGGAGCAGGAAAAAGTAAAAAATTTCAGAATTGCACCTTGCAATGCGGAGAAATTACTGTTTGTGCATTTACAATATTCAATGATTTTTGCAATTGAAAAACGTCCATAAATGATTGAAGCTACTGACTGAATGAAAGGAGCTGGCATCTCACTCTCTTTGAATCTTGTTTATCATGCTAAAAGGAGCAGGAAAAAGCAAAAAATTTCAGAATTGCACCTTGCAATGCGGAGAAATTACTGTTTGTGCATTTACAATATTCATTGATTTTTGCCATTGAAAAACGTCCAGAAATGATTGAAGCTACTGACTGAATGAAAGGAGCTGGCATCTCACTCTCTTTGAATCTTCTTTATCATGCTAAGAGGAGCAGGAAAAAGCAAAAAATTTCAGAATTGCACCTTGCAATGCGGAGAAATTACTGTTTGTGCATTTACAATATTCATTGATTTTTGCCATTGAAAAACATCATGTTATTCATATACCAGAAATGTTTGAAGCTACTGACTGAATGAAAGGAGCTGGTATCTCACTCTCTTTGAATCTTCTTCATAATGCTAAGAGGAGCAGGAAAAAGCAAAAAATTTCAGAATTGCACCTTGCAATGCGGAGAAATTACTGTTTGTGCATTTAAAATATTCATTGATTTTTGCCATTGAAAAACGTCCAGAAATGATTGAAGCTACTGACAATGAAAGGAGCTGGCATCTCACTCTCTTTGAATCTTCTTTATCATGCTAAGAGGAGCAGGAAAAAGCAAAAAATTTCAGAATTGCACCTTGCAATGCTGAGAAATTACTGTTTGTGCATTTACAAAATTCATTGATTTTTGCCATTGAAAAACATCATGTTATTCATATACCAGAAATGATTGAAGCTACTGACTGAATGAAAGGAGCTGGCATCTCACTCTCTTTGAATCTTCTTTATCATGCTAAGAGGAGCAGGAAAAAGCAAAAAATTTCAGAATTGCACCTTGCAATGCGGAGAAATTACTGTTTGTGCATTTACAATATTCATTGATTTTTGCCATTGAAAAACGTCCAGAAATGATTGAAGCTACTGACTGAATGAAAGGAGCTGGCATCTCACTCTCTTTGAATCTTCTTTATCATGCTAAGAGGAGCAGGAAAAAGCAAAAAATTTCAGAATTGCACCTTGCAATGCGGAGAAATTACTGTTTGTGCATTTACAATATTCATTGATTTTTGCCATTGAAAAACGTCCAGAAATGATTGAAGCTACTGACTGAATGAAAGGAGCTGGCATCTCACTCTCTTTGAATTTTCTTTATCATGCTAAGAGGAGCAGGAAAAAGCAAAAAATTTCAGAATTGCACCTTGCAATGCGGAGAAATTACAGTTTGTGCATTTACAATATTCATTGATTTTTGCCATTGAAAAACGTCCAGAAATGATTGAAGCTACTGACTGAATGAAAGGAGCTGGCATCTCACTCTCTTTGAATCTTCTTTATCGTGCTAAGAGGAGCAGGAAAAAGCAAAAAATTTCAGAATTGCACCTTGCAATGCGGAGAAATTACTGTTTGTGCATTTACAATATTCATTGATTTTTGCCATTGAAAAATGTCCAGAAATGATTGAAGCTACTGACTGAATGAAAGGAGCTGGCATCTCACTCTCTTTGAATCTTCTTTATCATGCTAAGAGGAGCAGGAAAAAGCAAAAAAATTCAGAATTGCACCTTGCAATGCGGAGAAATTACTGTTTGTGCATTTACAATATTCATTGATTTTTGCCATTGAAAAACATGTTATTCATATACCAGAAATGTTTGAAGCTCCTGACTGAATGAAAGGAGCTGGCACCTCACTCTCTTTGAATCTTGTTTATCATGCTAAGAGGAGCAGGAAAAAGCAAAAAATTTCAGAATTGCACCTTGCAATGCGGAGAAATTACTGTTTGTGCATTTACAATATTCATTGATTTTTGCCATTGAAAAACGTCCAGAAATGATTGAAGCTACTGACTGAATGAAAGGAGCTAGCATCTCACTCTCTTTGAATCTTCTTTATCATGCTAAGAGGAGCAGGAAAAAGCAAAAAATTTCAGAATTGCGCCTTGCAATGCGGAGAAATTACTGTTTGTGCATTTACAAAATTCATTGATTTTTGCCATTGAAAAACATCATGTTATTCATATACCAGAAATGATTGAAGCTACTGACTGAAGGAAAGGAGCTGGCATCTCACTCTCTTTGAATCTTCTTTATCATGCTAAGAGGAGCAGGAAAAAGCAAAAAATTTCAGAATTACACCTTGCAATGCGGAGAAATTACTGTTTGTGCATTTACAATATTCATTGATTTTTGCCATTGAAAAACGTCCGGAAATGATTGAAGCTACTGACTGAATGAAAGGAGCTGGCATCTCACTCTCTTTGAATCTTCTTTATCATGCTAAGAGGAGCAGGAAAAAGCAAAAAATTTCACAATTGCACCTTGCAATGCGGAGAAATTACTGTTTGTGCACTTACAATATTCATTGATTTTTGCGATTGAAAAACATCATGTTATTCATATACCAGAAATGATTGAAGCTACTGACTGAATGAAAGGAGCTGGCATCTCACTCTCTTTGAATCTTCTTTATCATGCTAAGAGGAGCAGGAAAAAGTAAAAAATTTCAGAATTGCACCTTGCAATGCGGAGAAATTACTGTTTGTGCATTTACAATATTCAATGATTTTTGCAATTGAAAAACGTCCATAAATGATTGAAGCTACTGACTGAATGAAAGGAGCTGGCATCTCACTCTCTTTGAATCTTGTTTATCATGCTAAAAGGAGCAGGAAAAAGCAAAAAATTTCAGAATTGCACCTTGCAATGCGGAGAAATTACTGTTTGTGCATTTACAATATTCATTGATTTTTGCCATTGAAAAACGTCCAGAAATGATTGAAGCTACTGACTGAATGAAAGGAGCTGGCATCTCACTCTCTTTGAATCTTCTTTATCATGCTAAGAGGAGCAGGAAAAAGCAAAAAATTTCAGAATTGCACCTTGCAATGCGGAGAAATTACTGTTTGTGCATTTACAATATTCATTGATTTTTGCCATTGAAAAACATCATGTTATTCATATACCAGAAATGTTTGAAGCTACTGACTGAATGAAAGGAGCTGGTATCTCACTCTCTTTGAATCTTCTTCATAATGCTAAGAGGAGCAGGAAAAAGCAAAAAATTTCAGAATTGCACCTTGCAATGCGGAGAAATTACTGTTTGTGCATTTACAATATTCATTGATTTTTGCCATTGAAAAACGTCCAGAAATGATTGAAGCTACTGACAATGAAAGGAGCTGGCATCTCACTCTCTTTGAATCTTCTTTATCATGCTAAGAGGAGCAGGAAAAAGCAAAAAATTTCAGAATTGCACCTTGCAATGCTGAGAAATTACTGTTTGTGCATTTACAAAATTCATTGATTTTTGCCATTGAAAAACATCATGTTATTCATATACCAGAAATGATTGAAGCTACTGACTGAATGAAAGGAGCTGGCATCTCACTCTCTTTGAATCTTCTTTATCATGCTAAGAGGAGCAGGAAAAAGCAAAAAATTTCAGAATTGCACCTTGCAATGCGGAGAAATTACTGTTTGTGCATTTACAATATTCATTGATTTTTGCCATTGAAAAACGTCCAGAAATGATTGAAGCTACTGACTGAATGAAAGGAGCTGGCATCTCACTCTCTTTGAATCTTCTTTATCATGCTAAGAGGAGCAGGAAAAAGCAAAAAATTTCAGAATTGCACCTTGCAATGCGGAGAAATTACTGTTTGTGCATTTACAATATTCATTGATTTTTGCCATTGAAAAACGTCCAGAAATGATTGAAGCTACTGACTGAATGAAAGGAGCTGGCATCTCACTCTCTTTGAATCTTCTTTATCATGCTAAGAGGAGCAGGAAAAAGCAAAAAATTTCAGAATTGCACCTTGCAATGCGGAGAAATTACAGTTTGTGCATTTACAATATTCATTGATTTTTGCCATTGAAAAACGTCCAGAAATGATTGAAGCTACTGACTGAATGAAAGGAGCTGGCATCTCACTCTCTTTGAATCTTCTTTATCATGCTAAGAGGAGCAGGAAAAAGCAAAAAATTTCAGAATTGCACCTTGCAATGCGGAGAAATTACTGTTTGTGCATTTACAATATTCATTGATTTTTGCCATTGAAAAATGTCCAGAAATGATTGAAGCTACTGACTGAATGAAAGGAGCTGGCATCTCACTCTCTTTGAATCTTCTTTATCATGCTAAGAGGAGCAGGAAAAAGCAAAAAAATTCAGAATTGCACCTTGCAATGCGGAGAAATTACTGTTTGTGCATTTACAATATTCATTGATTTTTGCCATTGAAAAACATGTTATTCATATACCAGAAATGTTTGAAGCTCCTGACTGAATGAAAGGAGCTGGCACCTCACTCTCTTTGAATCTTGTTTATCATGCTAAGAGGAGCAGGAAAAAGCAAAAAATTTCAGAATTGCACCTTGCAATGCGGAGAAATTACTGTTTGTGCATTTACAATATTCATTGATTTTTGCCATTGAAAAACGTCCAGAAATGATTGAAGCTACTGACTGAATGAAAGGAGCTAGCATCTCACTCTCTTTGAATCTTCTTTATCATGCTAAGAGGAGCAGGAAAAAGCAAAAAATTTCAGAATTGCGCCTTGCAATGCGGAGAAATTACTGTTTGTGCATTTACAAAATTCATTGATTTTTGCCATTGAAAAACATCATGTTATTCATATACCAGAAATGATTGAAGCTACTGACTGAAGGAAAGGAGCTGGCATCTCACTCTCTTTGAATCTTCTTTATCATGCTAAGAGGAGCAGGAAAAAGCAAAAAATTTCAGAATTACACCTTGCAATGCGGAGAAATTACTGTTTGTGCATTTACAATATTCATTGATTTTTGCCATTGAAAAACGTCCGGAAATGATTGAAGCTACTGACTGAATGAAAGGAGCTGGCATCTCACTCTCTTTGAATCTTCTTTATCATGCTAAGAGGAGCAGGAAAAAGCAAAAAATTTCAGAATTGCACCTTGCAATGCGGAGAAATTACTGTTTGTGCATTTACAATATTCATTGATTTTTGCGATTGAAAAACATCATGTTATTCATATACCAGAAATGATTGAAGCTACTGACTGAATGAAAGGAGCTGGCATCTCACTCTCTTTGAATCTTCTTTATCATGCTAAGAGGAGCAGGAAAAAGTAAAAAATTTCAGAATTGCACCTTGCAATGCGGAGAAATTACTGTTTGTGCATTTACAATATTCAATGATTTTTGCAATTGAAAAACGTCCATAAATGATTGAAGCTACTGACTGATTGAAAGGAGCTGGCATCTCACTCTCTTTGAATCTTGTTTATCATGCTAAAAGGAGCAGGAAAAAGCAAAAAATTTCAGAATTGCACCTTGCAATGCGGAGAAATTACTGTTTGTGCATTTACAATATTCATTGATTTTTGCCATTGAAAAACGTCCAGAAATGATTGAAGCTACTGACTGAATGAAAGGAGCTGGCATCTCACTCTCTTTGAATCTTCTTTATCATGCTAAGAGGAGCAGGAAAAAGCAAAAAATTTCAGAATTGCACCTTGCAATGCGGAGAAATTACTGTTTGTGCATTTACAATATTCATTGATTTTTGCAATTGAAAAACGTCCAGAAATGATTGAAGCTACTGACTGAATGAAAGGAGCTGGTATCTCACTCTCTTTGAATCTTCTTCATAATGCTAAGAGGAGCAGGAAAAAGCAAAAAATTTCAGAATTGCACCTTGCAATGCGGAGAAATTACTGTTTGTGCATTTACAATATTCATTGATTTTTGCCATTGAAAAACGTCCAGAAATGATTGAAGCTACTGACAATGAAAGGAGCTGGCATCTCACTCTCTTTGAATCTTCTTTATCATGCTAAGAGGAGCAGGAAAAAGCAAAAAATTTCAGAATTGCACCTTGCAATGCTGAGAAATTACTGTTTGTGCATTTACAAAATTCATTGATTTTTGCCATTGAAAAACATCATGTTATTCATATACCAGAAATGATTGAAGCTACTGACTGAATGAAAGGAGCTGGCATCTCACTCTCTTTGAATCTTCTTTATCATGCTAAGAGGAGCAGGAAAAAGCAAAAAATTTCAGAATTGCACCTTGCAATGCGGAGAAATTACTGTTTGTGCATTTACAATATTCATTGATTTTTGCCATTGAAAAACGTCCAGAAATGATTGAAGCTACTGACTGAATGAAAGGAGCTGGCATCTCACTCTCTTTGAATCTTCTTTATCATGCTAAGAGGAGCAGGAAAAAGCAAAAAATTTCAGAATTGCACCTTGCAATGCGGAGAAATTACTGTTTGTGCATTTACAATATTCATTGATTTTTGCCATTGAAAAACGTCCAGAAATGATTGAAGCTACTGACTGAATGAAAGGAGCTGGCATCTCACTCTCTTTGAATCTTCTTTATCATGCTAAGAGGAGCAGGAAAAAGCAAAAAATTTCAGAATTGCACCTTGCAATGCGGAGAAATTACAGTTTGTGCATTTACAATATTCATTGATTTTTGCCATTGAAAAACGTCCAGAAATGATTGAAGCTACTGACTGAATGAAAGGAGCTGGCATCTCACTCTCTTTGAATCTTCTTTATCATGCTAAGAGGAGCAGGAAAAAGCAAAAAATTTCAGAATTGCACCTTGCAATGCGGAGAAATTACTGTTTGTGCATTTACAATATTCATTGATTTTTGCCATTGAAAAATGTCCAGAAATGATTGAAGCTACTGACTGAATGAAAGGAGCTGGCATCTCACTCTCTTTGAATCTTCTTTATCATGCTAAGAGGAGCAGGAAAAAGCAAAAAAATTCAGAATTGCACCTTGCAATGCGGAGAAATTACTGTTTGTGCATTTACAATATTCATTGATTTTTGCCATTGAAAAACATGTTATTCATATACCAGAAATGTTTGAAGCTCCTGACTGAATGAAAGGAGCTGGCACCTCACTCTCTTTGAATCTTGTTTATCATGCTAAGAGGAGCAGGAAAAAGCAAAAAATTTCAGAATTGCACCTTGCAATGCGGAGAAATTACTGTTTGTGCATTTACAATATTCATTGATTTTTGCCATTGAAAAACGTCCAGAAATGATTGAAGCTACTGACTGAATGAAAGGAGCTAGCATCTCACTCTCTTTGAATCTTCTTTATCATGCTAAGAGGAGCAGGAAAAAGCAAAAAATTTCAGAATTGCGCCTTGCAATGCGGAGAAATTACTGTTTGTGCATTTACAAAATTCATTGATTTTTGCCATTGAAAAACATCATGTTATTCATATACCAGAAATGATTGAAGCTACTGACTGAAGGAAAGGAGCTGGCATCTCACTCTCTTTGAATCTTCTTTATCATGCTAAGAGGAGCAGGAAAAAGCAAAAAATTTCAGAATTACACCTTGCAATGCGGAGAAATTACTGTTTGTGCATTTACAATATTCATTGATTTTTGCCATTGAAAAACGTCCGGAAATGATTGAAGCTACTGACTGAATGAAAGGAGCTGGCATCTCACTCTCTTTGAATCTTCTTTATCATGCTAAGAGGAGCAGGAAAAAGCAAAAAATTTCAGAATTGCACCTTGCAATGCGGAGAAATTACTGTTTGTGCATTTACAATATTCATTGATTTTTGCGATTGAAAAACATCATGTTATTCATATACCAGAAATGATTGAAGCTACTGACTGAATGAAAGGAGCTGGCATCTCACTCTCTTTGAATCTTCTTTATCATGCTAAGAGGAGCAGGAAAAAGTAAAAAATTTCAGAATTGCACCTTGCAATGCGGAGAAATTACTGTTTGTGCATTTACAATATTCAATGATTTTTGCAATTGAAAAACGTCCATAAATGATTGAAGCTACTGACTGAATGAAAGGAGCTGGCATCTCACTCTCTTTGAATCTTGTTTATCATGCTAAAAGGAGCAGGAAAAAGCAAAAAATTTCAGAATTGCACCTTGCAATGCGGAGAAATTACTGTTTGTGCATTTACAATATTCATTGATTTTTGCCATTGAAAAACGTCCAGAAATGATTGAAGCTACTGACTGAATGAAAGGAGCTGGCATCTCACTCTCTTTGAATCTTCTTTATCATGCTAAGAGGAGCAGGAAAAAGCAAAAAATTTCAGAATTGCACCTTGCAATGCGGAGAAATTACTGTTTGTGCATTTACAATATTCATTGATTTTTGCAATTGAAAAACGTCCAGAAATGATTGAAGCTACTGACTGAATGAAAGGAGATGGCATCTCACTCTCTTTGAATCTTCTTTATCATGCTAAGAGGAGCAGGAAAAAGTAAAAAATTTCAGAATTGCACCTTGCAATGCGGAGAAATTACTGTTTGTGCATTTACAAAATTCAATGATTTTTGCCATTGAAAAACGTCCAGAAATGATTGAAGCTACTGACTGAACGAAAGGAGCTGGCATCTCACTCTCTTTGAATCTTCTTTATCATGCTAAGAGGAGCAGGAAAAAGCAAAAAACTTCAGAATTGCACCTTGCAATGCGGAGAAATTACTGTTTGTGCATTTACAATATTCATTGATTTTTGCCATTGAAAAACATCATGTTATTCATATACCAGAAATGTTTGAAGCTACTGACTGAATGAAAGGAGCTGGTATCTCACTCTCTTTGAATCTTCTTCATAATGCTAAGAGGAGCAGGAAAAAGCAAAAAATTTCAGAATTGCACCTTGCAATGCGGAGAAATTACTGTTTGTGCATTTACAATATTCATTGATTTTTGCCATTGAAAAACGTCCAGAAATGATTGAAGCTACTGACAATGAAAGGAGCTGGCATCTCACTCTCTTTGAATCTTCTTTATCATGCTAAGAGGAGCAGGAAAAAGCAAAAAATTTCAGAATTGCACCTTGCAATGCTGAGAAATTACTGTTTGTGCATTTACAAAATTCATTGATTTTTGCCATTGAAAAACATCATGTTATTCATATACCAGAAATGATTGAAGCTACTGACTGAATGAAAGGAGCTGGCATCTCACTCTCTTTGAATCTTCTTTATCATGCTAAGAGGAGCAGGAAAAAGCAAAAAATTTCAGAATTGCACCTTGCAATGCGGAGAAATTACTGTTTGTGCATTTACAATATTCATTGATTTTTGCCATTGAAAAACATCATGTTATTCATATACCAGAAATGTTTGAAGCTACTGACTGAATGAAAGGAGCTGACATCTCACTCTCTTTGAATCTTCTTTATCATGCTAAGAGGAGCAGGAAAAAGCAAAAAATTTCAGAATTGCACCTTGCAATGCGGAGAAATTACTGTTTGTTCATTTACAATATTCATTGATTTTTGCCATTGAAAAACGTCCAGAAATGATTGAAGCTACTGACTGAATGAAAGGAGCTGTCATCTCACTCTCTTTGAATCTTCTTTATCATGCTAAGAGGAGCAGGAAAAAGCAAAAAATTTCAGAATTGCACCTTGCAATGCGGAGAAATTACTGTTTGTGCATTTACAATATTCATTGATTTTTGCCATTGAAAAACGTCCAGAAATGATTGAAGCTACTGACTGAATGAAAGGAGCTGGCATCTCACTCTCTTTGAATCTTCTTTATCATGCTAAGAGGAGCAGGAAAAAGCAAAAAATTTCAGAATTGCACCTTGCAATGCGGAGAAATTACTGTTTGTGCATTTAAAATATTCATTGATTTTTGCCATTGAAAAACGTCCAGAAATGATTGAAGCTACTGACAATGAAAGGAGCTGGCATCTCACTCTCTTTGAATCTTCTTTATCATGCTAAGAGCAGCAGGAAAAAGCAAAAAATTTCAGAATTGCACCTTGCAATGCTGAGAAATTACTGTTTGTGCATTTACAAAATTCATTGATTTTTGCCATTGAAAAACATCATGTTATTCATATACCAGAAATGATTGAAGCTACTGACTGAATGAAAGGAGCAGGCATCTCACTCTCTTTGAATCTTCTTTATCATGCTAAGAGGAGCAGGAAAAAGCAAAAAATTTCAGAATTGCACCTTGCAATGCGGAGAAATTACTGTTTGTGCATTTACAATATTCATTGATTTTTGCCATTGAAAAACATCATGTTATTCATATACCAGAAATGTTTGAAGCTACTGACTGAATGAAAGGAGCTGACATCTCACTCTCTTTGAATCTTCTTTATCATGCTAAGAGGAGCAGGAAAAAGCAAAAAATTTCAGAATTGCACCTTGCAATGCGGAGAAATTACTGTTTGTGCATTTACAATATTCATTGATTTTTGCCATTGAAAAATGTCCAGAAATGATTGAAGCTACTGACTGAATGAAAGGAGCTGGCATCTCACTCTCTTTGAATCTTCTTTATCATGCTAAGAGGAGCAGGAAAAAGCAAAAAATTTCAGAATTGCACCTTGCAATGCGGAGAAATTACTGTTTGTGCATTTAAAATATTCATTGATTTTTGCCATTGAAAAACGTCCAGAAATGATTGAAGCTACTGACAATGAAAGGAGCTGGCATCTCACTCTCTTTGAATCTTCTTTATCATGCTAAGAGCAGCAGGAAAAAGCAAAAAATTTCAGAATTGCACCTTGCAATGCTGAGAAATTACTGTTTGTGCATTTACAAAATTCATTGATTTTTGCCATTGAAAAACATCATGTTATTCATATACCAGAAATGATTGAAGCTACTGACTGAATGAAAGGAGATGGCATCTCACTCTCTTTGAATCTTCTTTATCATGCTAAGAGGAGCAGGAAAAAGCAAAAAATTTCAGAATTGCACCTTGCAATGCGGAGAAATTACTGTTTGTGCATTTACAATATTCATTGATTTTTGCCATTGAAAAACATCATGTTATTCATATACCAGAAATGTTTGAAGCTACTGACTGAATGAAAGGAGCTGACATCTCACTCTCTTTGAATCTTCTTTATCATGCTAAGAGGAGCAGGAAAAAGCAAAAAATTTCAGAATTGCACCTTGCAATGCGGAGAAATTACTGTTTGTGCATTTACAATATTCATTGATTTTTGCCATTGAAAAATGTCCAGAAATGATTGAAGCTACTGACGGAATGAAAGGAGCTGGCATCTCACTCTCTTTGAATCTTCTTTATCATGCTAAGAGGAGCAGGAAAAAGCAAAAAATTTCAGAATTGCACCTTGCAATGCGGAGAAATTACAGTTTGTGCATTTACAATATTCATTGATTTTTGCCATTGAAAAACGTCCAGAAATGATTGAAGCTACTGACTGAATGAAAGGAGCTGGCATCTCACTCTCTTTGAATCTTCTTTATCATGCTAAGAGTAGCAGGAAAAAGCAAAAAATTTCAGAATTGCACCTAGCAATGCGGAGAAATTACTGTTTGTGCATTTACAATATTAATTGATTTTTGCCATTGAAAAACGTCCAGAAATGATTGAAGCTACTGACTGAATGAAAGGAGCTGGCATCTCACTCTCTTTGAATCTTCTTTATCATGCTAAGAGGAGCAGGAAAAAGCAAAAAATTTCAGAATTGCACCTTGCAATGCGGAGAAATTACTGTTTGTGCATTTACAATATTCATTGATTTTTGCCATTGAAAAACATGTTATTCATATACCAGAAATGTTTGAAGCTCCTGACTGAATGAAAGGAGCTGGCACCTCACTCTCTTTGAATCTTCTTTATCATGCTAAGAGGAGCAGGAAAAAGCAAAAAATTTCAGAATTGCACCTTGCAATGCGGAGAAATTACTGTTTGTGCATTTACAATATTCATTGATTTTTGCCATTGAAAAACGTCCAGAAATGATTGAAGCTACTGACTGAATGAGGGGAGCTGGCATCTCACTCTCTTTGAATCTTCTTTATCATGCTAAGAGGAGCAGGAAAAAGCAAAAAATTTCAGAATTGCACCTTGCAATGCGGAGAAATTACTGTTTGTGCATTTACAATATTCATTGATTTTTGCCATTGAAAAATGTCCAGAAATGATTGAAGCTACTGACTGAATGAAAGGAGCTGGCATCTCACTCTCTTTGAATCTTCTTTATCATGCTAAGAGGAGCAGGAAAAAGCAAAAAATTTCAGAATTGCGCCTTGCAATGCGGAGAAATTACTGTTTGTGCATTTACAAAATTCATTGATTTTTGCCATTGAAAAACATGATGTTATTCATATACCAGAAATGATTGAAGCTACTGACTGAAGGAAAGGAGCTGGCATCTCACTCTCTTTGAATCTTCTTTATCATGCTAAGAGGAGCAGGAAAAAGCAAAAAATTTCAGAATTGCACCTTGCAATGCGGAGAAATTACTGTTTGTGCATTTACAATATTCATTGATTTTTGCCATTGAAAAATGTCCAGAAATGATTGAAGCTACTGACTGAATGAAAGGAGCTGGCATCTCACTCTCTTTGAATCTTCTTTATCATGCTAAGAGGAGCAGGAAAAAGCAAAAAATTTCAGAATTGCACCTTGCAATGCGGAGAAATTACTGTTTGTGCATTTACAATATTCATTGATTTTTGCCATTGAAAAACGTCCAGAAATGATTGAAGCTACTGACTGAATGAAAGGAGCTGGCATCTCACTCTCTTTGAATCTTCTTTATCATGCTAAGAGGAGCAGGAAAAAGCAAAAAATTTCAGAATTGCACCTTGCAATGCGGAGAAATTACAGTTTGTGCATTTACAATATTCATTGATTTTTGCCATTGAAAAACGTCCAGAAATGATTGAAGCTACTGACTGAATGAAAGGAGCTGGCATCTCACTCTCTTTGAATCTTCTTTATCATGCTAAGAGGAGCAGGAAAAAGCAAAAAATTTCAGAATTGCACCTTGCAATGCGGAGAAATTACTGTTTGTGCATTTACAATATTCATTGATTTTTGCCATTGAAAAACGTCCAGAAATGATTGAAGCTACTGACTGAATGAAAGGAGCTGGCATCTCACTCTCTTTGAATCTTCTTTATCATGCTAAGAGGAGCAGGAAAAAGCAAAAAATTTCAGAATTGCACCTTGCAATGCGGAGAAATTACTGTTTGTGCATTTACAATATTCATTGATTTTTGCCATTGAAAAACATGTTATTCATATACCAGAAATGTTTGAAGCTCCTGACTGAATGAAAGGAGCTGGCATCTCACTCTCTTTGAATCTTCTTTATCATGCTAAGAGGAGCAGGAAAAAGCAAAAAATTTCAGAATTGCACATTGCAATGCGGAGAAATTACTGTTTGTGCATTTACAATATTCATTGATTTTTGCCATTGAAAAACGTCCAGAAATGATTGAAGCTACTGACTGAATGAAAGGAGCTGGCATCTCACTCTCTTTGAATCTTCTTTATCATGCTAAGAGGAGCAGGAAAAAGCAAAAAATTTCAGAATTGCACCTTGCAATGCGGAGAAATTACTGTTTGTGCATTTACAATATTCATTGATTTTTGCCATTGAAAAACATGTTATTCATATACCAGAAATGTTTGAAGCTCCTGACTGAATGAAAGGAGCTGGCACCTCACTCTCTTTGAATCTTCTTTATCATGCTAAGAGGAGCAGGAAAAAGCAAAAAATTTCAGAATTGCACCTTGCAATGCGGAGAAATTACTGTTTGTGCATTTACAATATTCATTGATTTTTGCCATTGAAAAACGTCCAGAAATGATTGAAGCTACTGACTGAATGAAAGGAGCTGTCATCTCACTCTCTTTGAATCTTCTTTATCATGCTAAGAGGAGCAGGAAAAAGCAAAAAATTTCAGAATTGCACCTTGCAATGCGGAGAAATTACTGTTTGTGCATTTACAATATTCATTGATTTTTGCCATTGAAAAATGTCCAGAAATGATTGAAGCTACTGACTGAATGAAAGGAGCTGGCATCTCACTCTCTTTGAATTTTCTTTATCATGCTAAGAGGAGCAGGAAAAAGCAAAAAATTTCAGAATTGCGCCTTGCAATGCGGAGAAATTACTGTTTGTGCATTTACAAAATTCATTGATTTTTGCCATTGAAAAACATCATGTTATTCATATGCCAGAAATGATTGAAGCTACTGACTGAAGGAAAGGAGCTGGCATCTCACTCTCTTTGAATCTTCTTTATCATGCTAAGAGGAGCAGGAAAAAGCAAAAAATTTCAGAATTGCGCCTTGCAATGCGGAGAAATTACTGTTTGTGCATTTACAAAATTCATTGATTTTTGCCATTGAAAAACATCATGTTATTCATATGCCAGAAATGATTGAAGCTACTGACTGAAGGAAAGGAGCTGGCATCTCACTCTCTTTGAATCTTCTTTATCATGCTAAGAGGAGCAGGAAAAAGCAAAAAATTTCAGAATTGCACCTTGCAATGCGGAGAAATTACTGTTTGTGCATTTACAATATTCATTGATTTTTGCCATTGAAAAACGTCCAGAAATGATTGAAGCTACTGACTGAATGAAAGGAGCTGGCATCTCACTCTCTTTGAATCTTCTTTATCATGCTAAGAGGAGCAGGAAAAAGCAAAAAATTTCAGAATTGCACCTTGCAATGCGGAGAAATTACTGTTTGTGCATTTACAATATTCATTGATTTTTGCGATTGAAAAACATCATGTTATTCATATACCAGAAATGATTGAAGCTACTGACTGAATGAAAGGAGCTGGCATCTCACTCTCTTTGAATCTTCTTTATCATGCTAAGAGGAGCAGGAAAAAGTAAAAAATTTCAGAATTGCACCTTGCAATGCGGAGAAATTACTGTTTGTGCATTTACAATATTCAATGAATTTTGCCATTGAAAAACGTCCAGAAATGATTGAAGCTACTGACTGAACTAAAGGAGCTGGCATCTCACTCTCTTTGAATCTTCTTTATCATGCTAAGAGGAGCAGGAAAAAGCAAAAAATTTCAGAATTGCACCTTGCAATGCGGAGAAATTACTGTTTGTGCATTTACAATATTCATTGATTTTTGCCATTGAAAAATGTCCAGAAATGATTGAAGCTACTGACTGAATGAAAGGATCTGGCATCTCACTCTCTTTGAATCTTCTTTATCATGCTAAGAGGAGCAGGAAAAAGCAAAAAATTTCAGAATTGCGCCTTGCAATGCGGAGAAATTACTGTTTGTGCATTTACAAAATTCATTGATTTTTGCCATTGAAAAACATCATGTTATTCATATGCCAGAAATGATTGAAGCTACTGACTGAAGGAAAGGAGCTGGCATCTCACTCTCTTTGAATCTTCTTTATCATGCTAAGAGGAGCAGGAAAAAGCAAAAAATTTCAGAATTGCGCCTTGCAATGCGGAGAAATTACTGTTTGTGCATTTACAAAATTCATTGATTTTTGCCATTGAAAAACATCATGTTATTCATATGCCAGAAATGATTGAAGCTACTGACTGAAGGAAAGGAGCTGGCATCTCACTCTCTTTGAATCTTCTTTATCATGCTAAGAGGAGCAGGAAAAAGCAAAAAATTTCAGAATTGCACCTTGCAATGTGGAGAAATTACTGTTTGTGCATTTACAATATTCATTGATTTTTGCCATTGAAAAACGTCCAGAAATGATTGAAGCTACTGACTGAATGAAAGGAGCTGGCATCTCACTCTCTTTGAATCTTCTTTATCATGCTAAGAGGAGCAGGAAAAAGCAAAAAATTTCAGAATTGCACCTTGCAATGCGGAGAAATTACTGTTTGTGCATTTACAATATTCATTGATTTTTGCCATTGAAAAACATCATGTTATTCATATACCAGAAATGATTGAAGCTACTGACTGAATGAAAGGAGCTGGCATCTCACTCTCTTTGAATCTTCTTTATCATGCTAAGAGGAGCAGGAAAAAGTAAAAAATTTCAGAATTGCACCTTGCAATGCGGAGAAATTACTGTTTGTGCATTTACAATATTCAATGAATTTTGCCATTGAAAAACGTCCAGAAATGATTGAAGCTACTGACTGAACTAAAGGAGCTGGCATCTCACTCTCTTTGAATCTTCTTTATCATGCTAAGAGGAGCAGGAAAAAGCAAAAAATTTCAGAATTGCACCTTGCAATGCGGAGAAATTACTGTTTGTGCATTTACAATATTCATTGATTTTTGCCATTGAAAAACATCATGTTATTCATATACCAGAAATGTTTGAAGCTACTGACTGAATGAAAGGAGCTGGTGTCTCACTCTCTTTGAATCTTCTTCATAATGCTAAGAGGAGCAGGAAAAAGCAAAAAATTTCAGAATTGCACCTTGCAATGCGGAGAAATTACTGTTTGTGCATTTACAATATTCATTGATTTTTGCCATTGAAAAACGTCCAGAAATGATTGAAGCTACTGACAATGAAAGGAGCTGGCATCTCACTCTCTTTGAATCTTCTTTATCATGCTAAGAGGAGCAGGAAAAAGCAAAAAATTTCAGAATTGCACCTTGCAATGCTGAGAAATTACTGTTTGTGCATTTACAAAATTCATTGATTTTTGCCATTGAAAAACATCATGTTATTCATATACCAGAAATGATTGAAGCTACTGACTGAATGAATGGAGCTGGCATCTCACTCTCTTTGAATCTTCTTTATCATGCTAAGAGGAGCAGGAAAAAGCAAAAAATTTCAGAATTGCACCTTGCAATGCGGAGAAATTACTGTTTGTGCATTTACAATATTCATTGATTTTTGCCATTGAAAAACGTCCAGAAATGATTGAAGCTACTGACTGAATGAAAGGAGCTGGCACCTCACTCTCTTTGAATCTTGTTTATCATGCTAAGAGGAGCAGGAAAAAGCAAAAAATTTCAGAATTGCACCTTGCAATGCGGAGAAATTACTGTTTGTGCATTTACAATATTCATTGATTTTTGCCATTGAAAAACGTCCAGAAATGATTGAAGCTACTGACTGAATGAAAGGAGCTAGCATCTCACTCTCTTTGAATCTTCTTTATCATGCTAAGAGGAGCAGGAAAAAGCAAAAAATTTCAGAATTGCGCCTTGCAATGCGGAGAAATTACTGTTTGTGCATTTACAAAATTCATTGATTTTTGCCATTGAAAAACATCATGTTATTCATATACCAGAAATGATTGAAGCTACTGACTGAAGGAAAGGAGCTGGCATCTCACTCTCTTTGAATCTTCTTTATCATGCTAAGAGGAGCAGGAAAAAGCAAAAAATTTCAGAATTACACCTTGCAATGCGGAGAAATTACTGTTTGTGCATTTACAATATTCATTGATTTTTGCCATTGAAAAACGTCCGGAAATGATTGAAGCTACTGACTGAATGAAAGGAGCTGGCATCTCACTCTCTTTGAATCTTCTTTATCATGCTAAGAGGAGCAGGAAAAAGCAAAAAATTTCAGAATTGCACCTTGCAATGCGGAGAAATTACTGTTTGTGCATTTACAATATTCATTGATTTTTGCGATTGAAAAACATCATGTTATTCATATACCAGAAATGATTGAAGCTACTGACTGAATGAAAGGAGCTGGCATCACACTCTCTTTGAATCTTCTTTATCATGCTAAGAGGAGCAGGAAAAAGTAAAAAATTTCAGAATTGCACCTTGCAATGCGGAGAAATTACTGTTTGTGCATTTACAATATTCAATGATTTTTGCAATTGAAAAACGTCCATAAATGATTGAAGCTACTGACTGAATGAAAGGAGCTGGCATCTCACTCTCTTTGAATCTTGTTTATCATGCTAAAAGGAGCAGGAAAAAGCAAAAAATTTCAGAATTGCACCTTGCAATGCGGAGAAATTACTGTTTGTGCATTTACAATATTCATTGATTTTTGCCATTGAAAAACGTCCAGAAATGATTGAAGCTACTGACTGAATGAAAGGAGCTGGCATCTCACTCTCTTTGAATCTTCTTTATCATGCTAAGAGGAGCAGGAAAAAGCAAAAAAATTTCAGAATTGCACCTTGCAATGCGGAGAAATTACTGTTTGTGCATTTACAATATTCATTGATTTTTGCAATTGAAAAACGTCCAGAAATGATTGAAGCTATTGACTGAATGAAAGGAGATGGCATCTCACTCTCCTTGAATCTTCTTTATCATGCTAAGAGGAGCAGGAAAAAGTAAAAAATTTCAGAATTGCACCTTGCAATGCGGAGAAATTACTGTTTGTGCATTTACAATATTCAATGATTTTTGCCATTGAAAAACGTCCAGAAATGATTGAAGCTACTGACTGAACGAAAGGAGCTGGCATCTCACTCTCTTTGAATCTTCTTTATCATGCTAAGAGGAGCAGGAAAAAGCAAAAAATTTCAGAATTGCACCTTGCAATGCGGAGAAATTACTGTTTGTGCATTTACAATATTCATTGATTTTTGCCATTGAAAAACATCATGTTATTCATATACCAGAAATGTTTGAAGCTACTGACTGAATGAAAGGAGCTGGTATCTCACTCTCTTTGAATCTTCTTCATAATGCTAAGAGGAGCAGGAAAAAGCAAAAAATTTCAGAATTGCACCTTGCAATGCGGAGAAATTACTGTTTGTGCATTTACAATATTCATTGATTTTTGCCATTGAAAAACGTCCAGAAATGATTGAAGCTACTGACAATGAAAGGAGCTGGCATCTCACTCTCTTTGAATCTTCTTTATCATGCTAAGAGGATCAGGAAAAAGCAAAAAATTTCAGAATTGCACCTTGCAATGCTGAGAAATTACTGTTTGTGCATTTACAAAATTCATTGATTTTTGCCATTGAAAAACATCATGTTATTCATATACCAGAAATGATTGAAGCTACTGACTGAATGAAAGGAGCTGGCATCTCACTCTCTTTGAATCTTCTTTATCATGCTAAGAGGAGCAGGAAAAAGCAAAAAATTTCAGAATTGCACCTTGCAATGCGGAGAAATTACTGTTTGTGCATTTACAATATTCATTGATTTTTGCCATTGAAAAACATCATGTTATTCATATACCAGAAATGTTTGAAGCTACTGACTGAATGAAAGGAGCTGACATCTCACTCTCTTTGAATCTTCTTTATCATGCTAAGAGGAGCAGGAAAAAGCAAAAAATTTCAGAATTGCACCTTGCAATGCGGAGAAATTACTGTTTGTGCATTTACAATATTCATTGATATTTGCCATTGAAAAACGTCCAGAAATGATTGAAGCTACTGACTGAATGAAAGGAGCTGGCATCTCACTCTCTTTGAATCTTCTTTATCATGCTAAGAGGAGCAGGAAAAAGCAAAAAATTTCAGAATTGCACCTTGCAATGCGGAGAAATTACTGTTTGTGCATTTACAATATTCATTGATTTTTGCCATTGAAAAACGTCCAGAAATGATTGAAGCTACTGACTGAATGAAAGGAGCTGGCATCTCACTCTCTTTGAATCTTCTTTATCATGCTAAGAGGAGCAGGAAAAAGCAAAAAATTTCAGAATTGCACCTTGCAATGCGGAGAAATTACTGTTTGTGCATTTAAAATATTCATTGATTTTTGCCATTGAAAAATGTCCAGAAATGATTGAAGCTACTGACAATGAAAGGAGCTGGCATCTCACTCTCTTTGAATCTTCTTTATCATGCTAAGAGCAGCAGGAAAAAGCAAAAAATTTCAGAATTGCACCTTGCAATGCTGAGAAATTACTGTTTGTGCATTTACAAAATTCATTGATTTTTGCCATTGAAAAACATCATGTTATTCATATACCAGAAATGATTGAAGCTACTGACTGAATGAAAGGAGCTGGCATCTCACTCTCTTTGAATCTTCTTTATCATGCTAAGAGGAGCAGGAAAAAGCAAAAAATTTCAGAATTGCACCTTGCAATGCGGAGAAATTACTGTTTGTGCATTTACAATATTCATTGATTTTTGCCATTGAAAAACATCATGTTATTCATATACCAGAAATGTTTGAAGCTACTGACTGAATGAAAGGAGCTGACATCTCACTCTCTTTGAATCTTCTTTATCATGCTAAGAGGAGCAGGAAAAAGCAAAAAATTTCAGAATTGCACCTTGCAATGCGGAGAAATTACTGTTTGTGCATTTACAATATTCATTGATTTTTGCCATTGAAAAATGTCCAGAAATGATTGAAGCTACTGACTGAATGAAAGGAGCTGGCATCTCACTCTCTTTGAATCTTCTTTATCATGCTAAGAGGAGCAGGAAAAAGCAAAAAATTTCAGAATTGCACCTTGCAATGCGGAGAAATTACTGTTTGTGCATTTACAATATTCATTGATTTTTGCCATTGAAAAATGTCCAGAAATGATTGAAGCTACTGACTGAATGAAAGGAGCTGGCATCTCACTCTCTTTGAATCTTCTTTATCATGCTAAGAGGAGCAGGAAAAAGCAAAAAATTTCAGAATTGCACCTTGCAATGCGGAGAAATTACAGTTTGTGCATTTACAATATTCATTGATTTTTGCCATTGAAAAACGTCCAGAAATGATTGAAGCTACTGACTGAATGAAAGGAGCTGGCATCTCACTCTCTTTGAATCTTCTTTATCATGCTAAGAGTAGCAGGAAAAAGCAAAAAATTTCAGAATTGCACCTAGCAATGCGGAGAAATTGCTGTTTGTGCATTTACAATATTAATTGATTTTTGCCATTGAAAAACGTCCAGAAATGATTGAAGCTACTGACTGAATGAAAGGAGCTGGCATCTCACTCTCTTTGAATCTTCTTTATCATGCTAAGAGGAGCAGGAAAAAGCAAAAAATTTCAGAATTGCACCTTGCAATGCGGAGAAATTACTGTTTGTGCATTTACAATATTCATTGATTTTTGCCATTGAAAAACATGTTATTCATATACCAGAAATGTTTGAAGCTCCTGACTGAATGAAAGGAGCTGGCACCTCACTCTCTTTGAATCTTCTTTATCATGCTAAGAGGAGCAGGAAAAAGCAAAAAATTTCAGAATTGCACCTTGCAATGCGGAGAAATTACTGTTTGTGCATTTACAATATTCATTGATTTTTGCCATTGAAAAACGTCCAGAAATGATTGAAGCTACTGACTGAATGAGGGGAGCTGGCATCTCACTCTCTTTGAATCTTCTTTATCATGCTAAGAGGAGCAGGAAAAAGCAAAAAATTTCAGATTTGCACCTTGCAATGCGGAGAAATTACTGTTTGTGCATTTACAATATTCATTGATTTTTGCCATTGAAAAATGTCCAGAAATGATTGAAGCTACTGACTGAATGAAAGGAGCTGGCATCTCACTCTCTTTGAATCTTCTTTATCATGCTAAGAGGAGCAGGAAAAAGCAAAAAATTTCAGAATTGCGCCTTGCAATGCGGAGAAATTACTGTTTGTGCATTTACAAAATTCATTGATTTTTGCCATTGAAAAACATGATGTTATTCATATACCAGAAATGATTGAAACTACTGACTGAAGGAAAGGAGCTGGCATCTCACTCTCTTTGAATCTTCTTTATCATGCTAAGAGGAGCAGGAAAAAGCAAAAAATTTCAGAATTGCACCTTGCAATGCGGAGAAATTACTGTTTGTGCATTTACAATATTCATTGATTTTTGCAATTGAAAAATGTCCAGAAATGATTGAAGCTACTGACTGAATGAAAGGAGCTGGCATCTCACTCTCTTTGAATCTTCTTTATCATGCTAAGAGGAGCAGGAAAAAGCAAAAAATTTCAGAATTGCACCTTGCAATGCGGAGAAATTACTGTTTGTGCATTTACAATATTCATTGATTTTTGCCATTGAAAAACGTCCAGAAATGATTGAAGCTACTGACTGAATGAAAGGAGCTGGCATCTCACTCTCTTTGAATCTTCTTTATCATGCTAAGAGGAGCAGGAAAAAGCAAAAAATTTCAGAATTGCACCTTGCAATGCGGAGAAATTACAGTTTGTGCATTTACAATATTCATTGATTTTTGCCATTGAAAAACGTCCAGAAATGATTGAAGCTACTGACTGAATGAAAGGAGCTGGCATCTCACTCTCTTTGAATCTTCTTTATCATGCTAAGAGGAGCAGGAAAAAGCAAAAAATTTCAGAATTGCACCTTGCAATGCGGAGAAATTACTGTTTGTGCATTTACAATATTCATTGATTTTTGCCATTGAAAAACGTCCAGAAATGATTGAAGCTACTGACTGAATGAAAGGAGCTGGCATCTCACTCTCTTTGAATCTTCTTTATCATGCTAAGAGGAGCAGGAAAAAGCAAAAAATTTCAGAATTGCACCTTGCAATGCGGAGAAATTACTGTTTGTGCATTTACAATATTCATTGATTTTTGCCATTGAAAAACATGTTATTCATATACCAGAAATGTTTGAAGCTCCTGACTGAATGAAAGGAGCTGGCACCTCACTCTCTTTGAATCTTCTTTATCATGCTAAGAGGAGCAGGAAAAAGCAAAAAATTTCAGAATTGCACCTTGCAATGCGGAGAAATTACTGTTTGTGCATTTACAATATTCATTGATTTTTGCCATTGAAAAACGTCCAGAAATGATTGAAGCTACTGACTGAATGAAAGGAGCTGGCATCTCACTCTCTTTGAATCTTCTTTATCATGCTAAGAGGAGCAGGAAAAAGCAAAAAATTTCAGAATTGCACCTTGCAATGCGGAGAAATTACTGTTTGTGCATTTACAATATTCATTGATTTTTGCCATTGAAAAATGTCCAGAAATGATTGAAGCTACTGACTGAATGAAAGGAGCTGGCATGTCACTCTCTTTGAATCTTCTTTATCATTCTAAGAGGAGCAGGAAAAAGCAAAAAATTTCAGAATTGCGCCTTGCAATGCGGAGAAATTACTGTTTGTGCATTTACAAAATTCATTGATTTTTGCCATTGAAAAACATCATGTTATTCATATACCAGAAATGATTGAAGCTACTGACTGAAGGAAAGGAGTTGGCATCTCACTCTCTTTGAATCTTCTTTATCATGCTAAAAGGAGCAGGAAAAAGCAAAAAATTTCAGAATTGCACCTTGCAATGCGGAGAAATTACTGTTTGTGCATTTACAATATTCATTGATTTTTGCCATTGAAAAACGTCCAGAAATGATTGAAGCTACTTACTGAATGAAAGGAGCTGGCATCTCACTCTCTTTGAATCTTCTTTATCATGCTAAGAGGAGCAGGAAAAAGTAAAAAATTTCAGAATTGCACCTTGCAATGCGGAGAAATTACTGTTTGTGCATTTACAATATTCATTGATTTTTGCGATTGAAAAACATCATGTTATTCATATACCAGAAATGATTGAAGCTACTGACTGAATGAAAGGAGCTGGCATCTCACTCTCTTTGAATCTTCTTTATCATGCTAAGAGGAGCAGGAAAAAGTAAAAAATTTCAGAATTGCACCTTGCAATGCGGAGAAATTACTGTTTGTGCATTTACAATATTCAATGATTTTTGCCATTGAAAAACGTCCAGAAATGATTGAAGCTACTGACTGAATGAAAGGAGCTGGCATCTCACTCTCTTTGAATCTTGTTTATCATGCTAAGAGGAGCAGGAAAAAGCAAAAAATTTCAGAATTGCACCTTGCAATGCGGAGAAATTACTGTTTGTGCATTTACAATATTCATTGATTTTTGCCATTGAAAAACGTCCAGAAATGATTGAAGCTACTGACTGAATAAAAGGAGCTGGCATCTCACTCTCTTTGAATCTTCTTTATCATGCTAAGAGGAGCAGGAAAAAGCAAAAAATTTCAGAATTGCACCTTGCAATGCGGAGAAATTACTGTTTGTGCATTTACTATATTCATTGATTTTTGCCATTGAAAAACATCATGTTATTCATATACCAGAAATGATTGAAGCTACTGACTGAATGAAAGGAGCTGGCATCTCACTCTCTTTGAATCTTCCTTATCATGCTAAGAGGAGCAGGAAAAAGTAAAAAATTTCAGTATTGCACCTTGCAATGCGGAGAAATTACTGTTTGTGCATTTACAATTCATTGATTTTTGCCATTGAAAAACGTCCAGAAATGATTGAAGCTACTGACTGAATGAAAGGAGCTGGCATCTCACTCTCTTTGAATCTTCTTTATCATGCTAAGAGGAGCAGGAAAAAGCAAAAAATTTCAGAATTGCACCTTGCAATGCGGAGAAATTACTGTTTGTGCATTTACAAAATTCATTGATTTTTGCCATTGAAAAACATCATGTTATTCATATACCAGAAATGATTGAAGCTACTGACTGAATGAAAGGAGCTGGCATCTCACTCTCTTTGAATCTTCT
Source organism: Phyllobates terribilis (assembly GCF_046119375.1). Lineage (NCBI taxonomy): Eukaryota > Metazoa > Chordata > Amphibia > Anura > Dendrobatidae > Phyllobates > Phyllobates terribilis. Next base: position 37,590 of record NW_027364225.1, on the reverse strand, counting down.
TTATCATGCTAAGAGGAGCAGGAAAAAGCAAAAAATTTCAGAATTGCACCTTGCAATGCGGAGAAATTACTGTTTGTGCATTTACTATATTCATTGATTTTTGCCATTGAAAAACGTCCAGAAATGATTGAAGCTACTGACTGAATGAAAGGAGCTGGCATCTCACTCTCTTTGAATCTTCTTTATCATGCTAAGAGGAGCAGGAAAAAGTAAAAAATTTCAGTATTGCACCTTGCAATGAGGAGAAATTACTGTTTGTGCATTTACAATATTCATTGATTTTTGCCATTGAAAAACATCATGTTATTCATATACCAGAAATGTTTGAAGCTACTGACTGAATGAAAGGAGCTGGCATCTCACTCTCTTTGAATCTTCTTTATCATGCTAAGAGGAGCAGGAAAAAGCAAAAAATTTCAGAATTGCACCTTGCAATGCGGAGAAATTACTGTTTGTGCATTTACAATTCATTGATTTTTGCCATTGAAAAACGTCCAGAAATGATTGAAGCTACTGACTGAATGAAAGGAGCTGGCATCTCACTCTCTTTGAATCTTCTTTATCATGCTAAGAGGAGCAGGAAAAAGCAAAAAATTTCAGAATTGCACCTTGCAATGCGGAGAAATTACTGTTTGTGCATTTACAAAATTCATTGATTTTTGCCATTGAAAAACATCATGTTATTCATATACCAGAAATGATTGAAGCTACTGACTGAATGAAAGGAGCTGGCATCTCACTCTCTTTGAATCTTCTTTATCATGCTAAGAGGAGCAGGAAAAAGCAAAAAATTTCAGAATTGCACCTTGCAATGCGGAGAAATTACTGTTTGTGCATTTACAATATTCATTGATTTTTGCCATTGAAAAACGTCCAGAAATGATTGAAGCTACTGACTGAATGAAAGGAGCTGGCATCTCACTCTCTTTGAATCTTCTTTATCATGCTAAGAGGAGCAGGAAAAAGCAAAAAATTTCAGAATTGCACCATGCAATGCGGAGAAATTACTGTTTGTGCATTTACAATATTCATTGATTTTTGCCATTGAAAAGCATCATGTTATTCATATACCAGAAATGTTTGAAGCTACTGACTGAATGAAAGGAGCTTGCATCTCACTCTCTGAATCTTCTTTATCATGCTAAGAGGAGCAGGAAAAAGCAAAAAATTTCAGAATTGCACCTTGCAATGCGGATAAATTACTGTTTGTGCATTTACAATATTCATTGATTTTTGCCATTGAAAAACATCATGTTATTCATATACCAGAAATGATTGAAGCTACTGAGTGAATGAAAGGAGCTGGCATCTCACTCTCTTTGAATCTTCTTTATCATGCTAAGAGCAGCAGGAAAAAGCAAAAAAATTCAGAATTGCACCTTGCAATGCGGAGAAATTACTGTTTGTGCATTTACAATATTCATTGATTTTTGCCATTGAAAAACATCATGTTATTCATATACCAGAAATGATTGAAGCTACTGACTGAATGAAAGTAGCTGGCATCTCACTCTCTTTGAATCGTCTTTATCATGCTAAGAGGAGCAGGAAAAAGCAAAAAATTTCAGAATTGCACCTTGCAATGCGGAGAAATTACTGTTTGTGCATTTACAATATTCATTGATTTTTGCAATTGAAAAACGTCCAGAAATGATTGAAGCTACTTACTGAATGAAAGGAGCTGGCATCTCACTCTCTTTGAATCTTCTTTATCATGCTAAGAGGAGCAGGAAAAAGCAAATAATTTCAGAATTGCACCTTGCAATGCTGAGAAATTACTGTTTGTGCATTTACAATATTCATTGATTTTTGCCATTGAAAAACATCATGTTATTCATATACCAGAAATGTTTGAAGCTACTGACTGAATGAAAGGATCTGGCATCTCACTCTCTTTGAATCTTCTTTATCATGCTAAGAGGAGCAGGAAAAAGCAAAAAATTTCAGAATTGCACCTTGCAATGCGGAGAAATTACTGTTTGTGCATTTACAATATTCATTGATTTTTGCCATTGAAAAACGTCCAGAAATGATTGAAGCTACTGACTGAATGAAAGGAGCTGGCATCTCACTCTCTTTGAATCTTGTTTATCATGCTAAGAAGAGCAGGAAAAAGCAAAAAATTTCAGAATTGCACCTTGCAATGCGGAGAAATTACTGTTTGTGCATTTACAATATTCATTGATTTTTGCCATTGAAAAACGTCCAGAAATGATTGAAGCTACTGACTGAATGAAAGGAGCTGTCATCTCACTCTCTTTGAATCTTCTTTATCATGCTAAGAGGAGCAGGAAAAAGCAAAAAATTTCAGAATTGCACCTTGCAATGCGGAGAAATTACTGTTTGTGCATTTACAATATTCATTGATTTTTGCCATTGAAAAACATCATGTTATTCATATACCAGAAATGATTGAAGCTACTGACTGAATGAAAGGAGCTGGCATCTCACTCTCTTTGAATCTTCTTTATCATGCTAAGAGGAGCAGGAAAAAGTAAAAAATTTCAGAATTGCACCTTGCAATGCGGAGAAATTACTGTTTGTGCATTTATAAAATTCAATGATTTTTGCCATTGAAAAACGTCCAGAAATGATTGAAGCTACTGACTGAACAAAAGGAGCTGGCATCTCACTCTCTTTGAATCTTCTTTATCATGCTAAGAGGAGCAGGAAAAAGCAAAAAATTTCAGAATTGCACCTTGCAATGCGGATAAATTACTGTTTGTGCATTTACAATATTCATTGATTTTTGCCATTGAAAAACATCATGTTATTCATATACCAGAAATGTTTGAAGCTACTGACTGAATGAAAGGAGCTGGCATCTCACTCTCTTTGAATCTTCTTTATCATGCTAAGAGGAGCAGGAAAAAGCAAAAAATATCAGAATTGCACCTTGCAATGCGGAGAAATTACTGTTTGTGCATTTACAATATTCATTGATTTTTGCCATTGAAAAACGTCCAGAAATGATTGAAGCTACTGACTGAATGAAAGGAGCTGGCATCTCACTCTCTTTGAATCTTCTTTATCATTGTAAGAGGAGCAGGAAAAAGCAAAAAATTTCAGAATTGCACCTTGCAATGCGGAGAAATTACTGTTTGTGCATTAACAATATTCATTGATTTTTGCCATTGAAAAACGTCCAGAAATGATTGAAGCTACTGACTAAATGAAAGGAGCTGGCATCTCACTCTCTTTGAATCTTCTTTATCATGCTAAGAGGAGCAGGAAAAAGCAAAAAATTTTAGAATTGCACCTTGCAATGCGGAGAAATTACTGTTTGTGCATTTACAATATTCATTGATTTTTGCCATTGAAAAACGTCCAGAAATGATTGAAGCTACTGACTGAATGAAAGGAGCTGGCATCTCACTCTCTTTGAATCTTCTTTATCATGCTACGAGGAGCAGGAAAAAGCAAAAAATTTCAGAATTGCACCTTGCAATGCGGAGAAATTACTGTTTGTGCATTTACAATATTCATTGATTTTTGCCATTGAAAAACGTCCAGAAATGTTTGAAGCTGCTGACTGAATGAAAGGAGCTGGCATCTCACTCTCTTTGAATCTTCTTTATCATGCTACGAGGAGCAGGAAAAAGCAAAAAATTTCAGAATTGCACCTTGCAATGCGGAGAAATTACTGTTTGTGCATTTACAATATTCATTGATTTTTGCCATTGAAAAACATCATGTTATTCATATACCAGAAATGATTGAAGCTACTGACTGAATGAAAGGAGCTGGCATCTCACTCTCTTTGAATCTTATTTATCATGCTAAGAGGAGCAGGAAAAAGTAAAAAATTTCAGAATTGCACCTTGCAATGCGGAGAAATTACTGTTTGTGCATTTATAATATTCAATGATTTTTGCCATTGAAAAACGTCCAGAAATGATTGAAGCTACTGACTGAACGAAAGGAGCTGGCATCTCACTCTCTTTGAATCTTCTTTATCATGCTAAGAGGAGCAGGAAAAAGCAAAAAATTTCAGAATTGCACCTTGCAATGCGGAGAAATTACTGTTTGTGCATTTACAATATTCATTGATTTTTGCCATTGAAAAACGTCCAGAAATGATTGAAGCTACTGACTGAATGAAAGGAGCTGGCATCTCACTCTCTTTGAATCTTCTTTATCATGCTAAGAGGAGCAGGAAAAAGCAAAAAATTTCAGAATTGCACCTTGCAATGCGGAGAAATTACTGTTTGTGCATTTACAATATCCATTGATTTTTGCCATTGAAAAACATCATGTTATTCATATACCAGAAATGTTTGAAGCTACTGACTGAATGAAAGGAGCTGACATCTCACTCTCTTTGAATCTTCTTTATCATGCTAAGAGGAGAAGGAAAAAGCAAAAAATTTCAGAATTGCACCTTGCAATGCGGAGAAATTACTGTTTGTGCATTTACAATATTCATTGATTTTTGCCATTGAAAAACGTCCAGAAATGATTGAAGCTACTGACTGAATGAAAGGAGCTGGCATCTCACTCTCTTTGAATCTTCTTTATCATGCCAAGAGGAGCAGGAAAAAGCAAAAAATTTCAGAATTGCACCTTGCAATGCGGAGAAATTACTGTTTGTGCATTTACAATATTCATTGATTTTTGCCATTGAAAAACATCATGTTATTCATATACCAGAAATGTTTGAAGCTACTGACTGAATGAAAGGAGCTGGCATCTCACTCTCTTTGAGTATTCTTTACCATGCTAAGAGGAGCAGGAAAAAGCAAAAAATTTCAGAATTGCACCTTGCAATGCGGAGAAATTACTGTTTGTGCATTTACAATATTCATTGATTTTTGCCATTGAAAAACGTCCAGAAATGATTGAAGCTACTGACTGAATGAAAGGAGCTAGCATCTCACTCTCTTTGAATCTTCTTTATCATGCTAAGAGGAGCAGGAAAAAGCAAAAAATTTCAGAATTGCGCCTTGCAATGCGGAGAAATTACTGTTTGTGCATTTACAAAATTCATTGATTTTTGCCATTGAAAAACATCATGTTATTCATATACCAGAAATGATTGAAGCTACTGACTGAAGGAAAGGAGCTGGCATCTCACTCTCTTTGAATCTTCTTTATCATGCTAAGAGGAGCAGGAAAAAGCAAAAAATTTCAGAATTACACCTTGCAATGCGGAGAAATTACTGTTTGTGCATTTACAATATTCATTGATTTTTGCCATTGAAAAACGTCCGGAAATGATTGAAGCTACTGACTGAATGAAAGGAGCTGGCATCTCACTCTCTTTGAATCTTCTTTATCATGCTAAGAGGAGCAGGAAAAAGCAAAAAATTTCAGAATTGCACCTTGCAATGCGGAGAAATTACTGTTTGTGCATTTACAATATTCATTGATTTTTGCGATTGAAAAACATCATGTTATTCATATACCAGAAATGATTGAAGCTACTGACTGAATGAAAGGAGCTGGCATCACACTCTCTTTGAATCTTCTTTATCATGCTAAGAGGAGCAGGAAAAAGTAAAAAATTTCAGAATTGCACCTTGCAATGCGGAGAAATTACTGTTTGTGCATTTACAATATTCAATGATTTTTGCAATTGAAAAACGTCCATAAATGATTGAAGCTACTGACTGAATGAAAGGAGCTGGCATCTCACTCTCTTTGAATCTTGTTTATCATGCTAAAAGGAGCAGGAAAAAGCAAAAAATTTCAGAATTGCACCTTGCAATGCGGAGAAATTACTGTTTGTGCATTTACAATATTCATTGATTTTTGCCATTGAAAAACGTCCAGAAATGATTGAAGCTACTGACTGAATGAAAGGAGCTGGCATCTCACTCTCTTTGAATCTTCTTTATCATGCTAAGAGGAGCAGGAAAAAGCAAAAAATTTCAGAATTGCACCTTGCAATGCGGAGGAATTACTGTTTGTGCATTTACAATATTCATTGATTTTTGCAATTGAAAAACGTCCAGAAATGATTGAAGCTATTGACTGAATGAAAGGAGATGGCATCTCACTCTCCTTGAATCTTCTTTATCATGCTAAGAGGAGCAGGAAAAAGTAAAAAATTTCAGAATTGCACCTTGCAATGCGGAGAAATTACTGTTTGTGCATTTACAATATTCAATGATTTTTGCCATTGAAAAACGTCCAGAAATGATTGAAGCTACTGACTGAACGAAAGGAGCTGGCATCTCACTCTCTTTGAATCTTCTTTATCATGCTAAGAGGAGCAGGAAAAAGCAAAAAATTTCAGAATTGCACCTTGCAATGCGGAGAAATTACTGTTTGTGCATTTACAATATTCATTGATTTTTGCCATTGAAAAACATCATGTTATTCATATACCTGAAATGTTTGAAGCTACTGACTGAATGAAAGGAGCTGGTATCTCACTCTCTTTGAATCTTCTTCATAATGCTAAGAGGAGCAGGAAAAAGCAAAAAATTTCAGAATTGCACCTTGCAATGCGGAGAAATTACTGTTTGTGCATTTACAATATTCATTGATTTTTGCCATTGAAAAACGTCCAGAAATGATTGAAGCTACTGACAATGAAAGGAGCTGGCATCTCACTCTCTTTGAATCTTCTTTATCATGCTAAGAGGAGCAGGAAAAAGCAAAAAATTTCAGAATTGCACCTTGCAATGCTGAGAAATTACTGTTTGTGCATTTACAAAATTCATTGATTTTTGCCATTGAAAAACATCATGTTATTCATATACCAGAAATGATTGAAGCTACTGACTGAATGAAAGGAGCTGGCATCTCACTCTCTTTGAATCTTCTTTATCATGCTAAGAGGAGCAGGAAAAAGCAAAAAATTTCAGAATTGCACCTTGCAATGCGGAGAAATTACTGTTTGTGCATTTACAATATTCATTGATTTTTGCCATTGAAAAACATCATGTTATTCATATACCAGAAATGTTTGAAGCTACTGACTGAATGAAAGGAGCTGACATCTCACTCTCTTTGAATCTTCTTTATCATGCTAAGAGGAGCAGGAAAAAGCAAAAAATTTCAGAATTGCACCTTGCAATGCGGAGAAATTACTGTTTGTGCATTTACAATATTCATTGATTTTTGCCATTGAAAAACGTCCAGAAATGATTGAAGCTACTGACTGAATGAAAGGAGCTGGCATCTCACTCTCTTTGAATCTTCTTTATCATGCTAAGAGGAGCAGGAAAAAGCAAAAAATTTCAGAATTGCACCTTGCAATGCGGAGAAATTACTGTTTGTGCATTTACAATATTCATTGATTTTTGCCATTGAAAAACGTCCAGAAATGATTGAAGCTACTGACTGAATGAAAGGAGCTGGCATCTCACTCTCTTTGAATCTTCTTTATCATGCTAAGAGGAGCAGGAAAAAGCAAAAAATTTCAGAATTGCACCTTGCAATGCGGAGAAATTACTGTTTGTGCATTTAAAATATTCATTGATTTTTGCCATTGAAAAATGTCCAGAAATGATTGAAGCTACTGACAATGAAAGGAGCTGGCATCTCACTCTCTTTGAATCTTCTTTATCATGCTAAGAGCAGCAGGAAAAAGCAAAAAATTTCAGAATTGCACCTTGCAATGCTGAGAAATTACTGTTTGTGCATTTACAAAATTCATTGATTTTTGCCATTGAAAAACATCATGTTATTCATATACCAGAAATGATTGAAGCTACTGACTGAATGAAAGGAGCTGGCATCTCACTCTCTTTGAATCTTCTTTATCATGCTAAGAGGAGCAGGAAAAAGCAAAAAATTTCAGAATTGCACCTTGCAATGCGGAGAAATTACTGTTTGTGCATTTACAATATTCATTGATTTTTGCCATTGAAAAACATCATGTTATTCATATACCAGAAATGTTTGAAGCTACTGACTGAATGAAAGGAGCTGACATCTCACTCTCTTTGAATCTTCTTTATCATGCTAAGAGGAGCAGGAAAAAGCAAAAAATTTCAGAATTGCACCTTGCAATGCGGAGAAATTACTGTTTGTGCATTTACAATATTCATTGATTTTTGCCATTGAAAAATGTCCAGAAATGATTGAAGCTACTGACTGAATGAAAGGAGCTGGCATCTCACTCTCTTTGAATCTTCTTTATCATGCTAAGAGGAGCAGGAAAAAGCAAAAAATTTCAGAATTGCACCTTGCAATGCGGAGAAATTACTGTTTGTGCATTTACAATATTCATTGATTTTTGCCATTGAAAAATGTCCAGAAATGATTGAAGCTACTGACTGAATGAAAGGAGCTGGCATCTCACTCTCTTTGAATCTTCTTTATCATGCTAAGAGGAGCAGGAAAAAGCAAAAAATTTCAGAATTGCACCTTGCAATGCGGAGAAATTACTGTTTGTGCATTTACAATATTCATTGATTTTTGCCATTGAAAAACGTCCAGAAATGATTGAAGCTACTGACTGAATGAAAGGAGCTGGCATCTCACTCTCTTTGAATCTTCTTTATCATGCTAAGAGTAGCAGGAAAAAGCAAAAAATTTCAGAATTGCACCTAGCAATGCGGAGAAATTGCTGTTTGTGCATTTACAATATTAATTGATTTTTGCCATTGAAAAACGTCCAGAAATGATTGAAGCTACTGACTGAATGAAAGGAGCTGGCATCTCACTCTCTTTGAATCTTCTTTATCATGCTAAGAGGAGCAGGAAAAAGCAAAAAATTTCAGAATTGCACCTTGCAATGCGGAGAAATTACTGTTTGTGCATTTACAATATTCATTGATTTTTGCCATTGAAAAACATGTTATTCATATACCAGAAATGTTTGAAGCTCCTGAATGAATGAAAGGAGCTGGCACCTCACTCTCTTTGAATCTTCTTTATCATGCTAAGAGGAGCAGGAAAAAGCAAAAAATTTCAGAATTGCACCTTGCAATGCGGAGAAATTACTGTTTGTGCATTTACAATATTCATTGATTTTTGCCATTGAAAAACGTCCAGAAATGATTGAAGCTACTGACTGAATGAGGGGAGCTGGCATCTCACTCTCTTTGAATCTTCTTTATCATGCTAAGAGGAGCAGGAAAAAGCAAAAAATTTCAGATTTGCACCTTGCAATGCGGAGAAATTACTGTTTGTGCATTTACAATATTCATTGATTTTTGCCATTGAAAAATGTCCAGAAATGATTGAAGCTACTGACTGAATGAAAGGAGCTGGCATCTCACTCTCTTTGAATCTTCTTTATCATGCTAAGAGGAGCAGGAAAAAGCAAAAAATTTCAGAATTGCGCCTTGCAATGCGGAGAAATTACTGTTTGTGCATTTACAAAATTCATTGATTTTTGCCATTGAAAAACATCATGTTATTCATATACCAGAAATGATTGAAGCTACTGACTGAAGGAAAGGAGCTGGCATCTCACTCTCTTTGAATCTTCTTTATCATGCTAAGAGGAGCAGGAAAAAGCAAAAAATTTCAGAATTGCACCTTGCAATGCGGAGAAATTACTGTTTGTGCATTTACAATATTCATTGATTTTTGCAATTGAAAAATGTCCAGAAATGATTGAAGCTACTGACTGAATGAAAGGAGCTGGCATCTCACTCTCTTTGAATCTTCTTTATCATGCTAAGAGGAGCAGGAAAAAGCAAAAAATTTCAGAATTGCACCTTGCAATGCGGAGAAATTACTGTTTGTGCATTTACAATATTCATTGATTTTTGCCATTGAAAAACGTCCAGAAATGATTGAAGCTACTGACTGAATGAAAGGAGCTGGCATCTCACTCTCTTTGAATCTTCTTTATCATGCTAAGAGGAGCAGGAAAAAGCAAAAAATTTCAGAATTGCACCTTGCAATGCGGAGAAATTACAGTTTGTGCATTTACAATATTCATTGATTTTTGCCATTGAAAAACGTCCAGAAATGATTGAAGCTACTGACTGAATGAAAGGAGCTGGCATCTCACTCTCTTTGAATCTTCTTTATCATGCTAAGAGGAGCAGGAAAAAGCAAAAAATTTCAGAATTGCACCTTGCAATGCGGAGAAATTACTGTTTGTGCATTTACAATATTCATTGATTTTTGCCATTGAAAAACGTCCAGAAATGATTGAAGCTACTGACTGAATGAAAGGAGCTGGCATCTCACTCTCTTTGAATCTTCTTTATCATGCTAAGAGGAGCAGGAAAAAGCAAAAAATTTCAGAATTGCACCTTGCAATGCGGAGAAATTACTGTTTGTGCATTTACAATATTCATTGATTTTTGCCATTGAAAAACATGTTATTCATATACCAGAAATGTTTGAAGCTCCTGACTGAATGAAAGGAGCTGGCACCTCACTCTCTTTGAATCTTCTTTATCATGCTAAGAGGAGCAGGAAAAAGCAAAAAATTTCAGAATTGCACCTTGCAATGCGGAGAAATTACTGTTTGTGCATTTACAATATTCATTGATTTTTGCCATTGAAAAACGTCCAGAAATGATTGAAGCTACTGACTGAATGAAAGGAGCTGGCATCTCACTCTCTTTGAATCTTCTTTATCATGCTAAGAGGAGCAGGAAAAAGCAAAAAATTTCAGAATTCCACCTTGCAATGCGGAGAAATTACTGTTTGTGCATTTACAATATTCATTGATTTTTGCCATTGAAAAATGTCCGGAAATGATTGAAGCTACTGACTGAATGAAAGGAGCTGGCATGTCACTCTCTTTGAATCTTCTTTATCATTCTAAGAGGAGCAGGAAAAAGCAAAAAATTTCAGAATTGCGCCTTGCAATGCGGAGAAATTACTGTTTGTGCATTTACAAAATTCATTGATTTTTGCCATTGAAAAACATCATGTTATTCATATACCAGAAATGATTGAAGCTACTGACTGAAGGAAAGGAGCTGGCATCTCACTCTCTTTGAATCTTCTTTATCATGCTAAAAGGAGCAGGAAAAAGCAAAAAATTTCAGAATTGCACCTTGCAATGCGGAGAAATTACTGTTTGTGCATTTACAATATTCATTGATTTTTGCCATTGAAAAACGTCCAGAAATGATTGAAGCTACTGACTGAATGAAAGGAGCTGGCATCTCACTCTCTTTGAATCTTCTTTATCATGCTAAGAGGAGCAGGAAAAAGTAAAAAATTTCAGAATTGCACCTTGCAATGCGGAGAAATTACTGTTTGTGCATTTACAATATTCATTGATTTTTGCGATTGAAAAACATCATGTTATTCATATACCAGAAATGATTGAAGCTACTGACTGAATGAAAGGAGCTGGCATCTCACTCTCTTTGAATCTTCTTTATCATGCTAAGAGGAGCAGGAAAAAGTAAAAAATTTCAGAATTGCACCTTGCAATGCGGAGAAATTACTGTTTGTGCATTTACAATATTCAATGATTTTTGCCATTGAAAAACGTCCAGAAATGATTGAAGCTACTGACTGAATGAAAGGAGCTGACATCTCACTCTCTTTGAATCTTGTTTATCATGCTAAGAGGAGCAGGAAAAAGCAAAAAATTTCAGAATTGCACCTTGCAATGCGGAGAAATTACTGTTTGTGCATTTACAATATTCATTGATTTTTGCCATTGAAAAACGTCCAGAAATGATTGAAGCTACTGACTGAATAAAAGGAGCTGGCATCTCACTCTCTTTGAATCTTCTTTATCATGCTAAGAGGAGCAGGAAAAAGCAAAAAATTTCAGAATTGCACCTTGCAATGCGGAGAAATTACTGTTTGTGCATTTACTATATTCATTGATTTTTGCCATTGAAAAACATCATGTTATTCATATACCAGAAATGATTGAAGCTACTGACTGAATGAAAGGAGCTGGCATCTCACTCTCTTTGAATCTTCCTTATCATGCTAAGAGGAGCAGGAAAAAGTAAAAAATTTCAGTATTGCACCTTGCAATGCGGAGAAATTACTGTTTGTGCATTTACAATATTCATTGATTTTTGCCATTGAAAAACATCATGTTATTCATATACCAGAAATGTTTGAAGCTACTGACTGAATGAAAGGAGCTGGCATCTCACTCTCTTTGAATCTTCTTTATCATGCTAAGAGGAGCAGGAAAAAGCAAAAAATTTCAGAATTGCACCTTGCAATGCGGAGAAATTACTGTTTGTGCATTTACAATTCATTGATTTTTGCCATTGAAAAACGTCCAGAAATGATTGAAGCTACTGACTGAATGAAAGGAGCTGGCATCTCACTCTCTTTGAATCTTCTTTATCATGCTAAGAGGAGCAGGAAAAAGCAAAAAATTTCAGAATTGCACCTTGCAATGCGGAGAAATTACTGTTTGTGCATTTACAAAATTCATTGATTTTTGCCATTGAAAAACATCATGTTATTCATATACCAGAAATGATTGAAGCTACTGACTGAATGAAAGGAGCTGGCATCTCACTCTCTTTGAATCTTCTTTATCATGCTAAGAGGAGCAGGAAAAAGCAAAAAATTTCAGAATTGCACCTTGCAATGCGGAGAAATTACTGTTTGTGCATTTACAATATTCATTGATTTTTGCCATTGAAAAACGTCCAGAAATGATTGAAGCTACTGACTGAATGAAAGGAGCTGGCATCTCACTCTCTTTGAATCTTCTTTATCATGCTAAGAGGAGCAGGAAAAAGTAAAAAATTTCAGTATTGCACCTTGCAATGCGGAGAAATTACTGTTTGTGCATTTACAACATTCATTGATTTTTGCCATTGAAAAACATCATGTTATTCATATACCAGAAATGTTTGAAGCTACTGACTGAATGAAAGGAGCTGGCATCTCACTCTCTTTGAATCTTCTTTATCATGCTAAGAGGAGCAGGAAAAAGCAAAAAATTTCAGAATTGCACCTTGCAATGCGGAGAAATTACTGTTTGTGCATTTACAATTCATTGATTTTTGCCATTGAAAAACGTCCAGAAATGATTGAAGCTACTGACTGAATGAAAGGAGCTGGCATCTCACTCTCTTTGAATCTTCTTTATCATGCTAAGAGGAGCAGGAAAAAGCAAAAAATTTCAGAATTGCACCTTGCAATGCGGAGAAATTACTGTTTGTGCATTTACAAAATTCATTGATTTTTGCCATTGAAAAACATCATGTTATTCATATACCAGAAATGATTGAAGCTACTGACTGAATGAAAGGAGCTGGCATCTCACTCTCTTTGAATCTTCTTTATCATGCTAAGAGGAGCAGGAAAAAGCAAAAAATTTCAGAATTGCACCTTGCAATGCGGAGAAATTACTGTTTGTGCATTTACAATATTCATTGATTTTTGCCATTGAAAAACGTCCAGAAATGATTGAAGCTACTGACTGAATGAAAGGAGCTGGCATCTCACTCTCTTTGAATCTTCTTTATCATGCTAAGAGGAGCAGGAAAAAGCAAAAAATTTCAGAATTGCACCATGCAATGCGGAGAAATTACTGTTTGTGCATTTACAATATTCATTGATTTTTGCCATTGAAAAGCATCATGTTATTCATATACCAGAAATGTTTGAAGCTACTGACTGAATGAAAGGAGCTTGCATCTCACTCTCTTTGAATCTTCTTTATCATGCTAAGAGGAGCAGGAAAATGCAAAAAATTTCAGAATTGCACCTTGCAATGCGGATAAATTACTGTTTGTGCATTTACAATATTCATTGATTTTTGCCATTGAAAAACATCATGTTATTCATATACCAGAAATGATTGAAGCTACTGAGTGAATGAAAGGAGCTGGCATCTCACTCTCTTTGAATCTTCTTTATCATGCTAAGAGCAGCAGGAAAAAGCAAAAAAATTCAGAATTGCACCTTGCAATGCGGAGAAATTACTGTTTGTGCATTTACAATATTCATTGATTTTTGCCATTGAAAAACATCATGTTATTCATATACCAGAAATGATTGAAGCTACTGACTGAATGAAAGTAGCTGGCATCTCACTCTCTTTGAATCGTCTTTATCATGCTAAGAGGAGCAGGAAAAAGCAAAAAATTTCAGAATTGCACCTTGCAATGCGGAGAAATTACTGTTTGTGCATTTACAATATTCATTGATTTTTGCAATTGAAAAACGTCCAGAAATGATTGAAGCTACTTACTGAATGAAAGGAGCTGGCATCTCACTCTCTTTGAATCTTCTTTATCATGCTAAGAGGAGCAGGAAAAAGCAAATAATTTCAGAATTGCACCTTGCAATGCTGAGAAATTACTGTTTGTGCATTTACAATATTCATTGATTTTTGCCATTGAAAAACATCATGTTATTCATATACCAGAAATGTTTGAAGCTACTGACTGAATGAAAGGAGCTGGCATCTCACTCTCTTTGAATCTTCTTTATCATGCTAAGAGGAGCAGGAAAAAGCAAAAAATTTCAGAATTGCACCTTGCAATGCGGAGAAATTACTGTTTGTGCATTTACAATATTCATTGATTTTTGCCATTGAAAAACGTCCAGAAATGATTGAAGCTACTGACTGAATGAAAGGAGCTGGCATCTCACTCTCTTTGAATCTTGTTTATCATGCTAAGAAGAGCAGGAAAAAGCAAAAAATTTCAGAATTGCACCTTGCAATGCGGAGAAATTACTGTTTGTGCATTTACAATATTCATTGATTTTTGCCATTGAAAAACGTCCAGAAATGATTGAAGCTACTGACTGAATGAAAGGAGCTGTCATCTCACTCTCTTTGAATCTTCTTTATCATGCTAAGAGGAGCAGGAAAAAGCAAAAAATGTCAGAATTGCACCTTGCAATGCGGAGAAATTACTGTTTGTGCATTTACAATATTCATTGATTTTTGCCATTGAAAAACATCATGTTATTCATATACCAGAAATGATTGAAGCTACTGACTGAATGAAAGGAGCTGGCATCTCACTCTCTTTGAATCTTCTTTATCATGCTAAGAGGAGCAGGAAAAAGTAAAAAATTTCAGAATTGCACCTTGCAATGCGGAGAAATTACTGTTTGTGCATTTATAATATTCAATGATTTTTGCCATTGAAAAACGTCCAGAAATGATTGAAGCTACTGACTGAACAAAAGGAGCTGGCATCTCACTCTCTTTGAATCTTCTTTATCATGCTAAGAGGAGCAGGAAAAAGCAAAAAATTTCAGAATTGCACCTTGCAATGCGGATAAATTACTGTTTGTGCATTTACAATATTCATTGATTTTTGCCATTGAAAAACATCATGTTATTCATATACCAGAAATGTTTGAAGCTACTGACTGAATGAAAGGAGCTGGCATCTCACTCTCTTTGAATCTTCTTTATCATGCTAAGAGGAGCAGGAAAAAGCAAAAAATATCAGAATTGCACCTTGCAATGCGGAGAAATTACTGTTTGTGCATTTACAATATTCATTGATTTTTGCCATTGAAAAACGTCCAGAAATGATTGAAGCTACTGACTGAATGAAAGGAGCTGGCATCTCACTCTCTTTGAATCTTCTTTATCATTGTAAGAGGAGCAGGAAAAAGCAAAAAATTTCAGAATTGCACATTGCAATGCGGAGAAATTACTGTTTGTGCATTAACAATATTCATTGATTTTTGCCATTGAAAAACGTCCAGAAATGATTGAAGCTACTGACTAAATGAAAGGAGCTGGCATCTCACTCTCTTTGAATCTTCTTTATCATGCTAAGAGGAGCAGGAAAAAGCAAAAAATTTTAGAATTGCACCTTGCAATGCGGAGAAATTACTGTTTGTGCATTTACAATATTCATTGATTTTTGCCATTGAAAAACGTCCAGAAATGATTGAAGCTACTGACTGAATGAAAGGAGCTGGCATCTCACTCTCTTTGAATCTTCTTTATCATGCTACGAGGAGCAGGAAAAAGCAAAAAATTTCAGAATTGCACCTTGCAATGCGGAGAAATTACTGTTTGTGCATTTACAATATTCATTGATTTTTGCCATTGAAAAACGTCCAGAAATGTTTGAAGCTACTGACTGAATGAAAGGAGCTGGCATCTCACTCTCTTTGAATCTTCTTTATCATGCTACGAGGAGCAGGAAAAAGCAAAAAATTTCAGAATTGCACCTTGCAATGCGGAGAAATTACTGTTTGTGCATTTACAATATTCATTGATTTTTGCCATTGAAAAACATCATGTTATTCATATACCAGAAATGATTGAAGCTACTGACTGAATGAAAGGAGCTGGCATCTCACTCTCTTTGAATCTTATTTATCATGCTAAGAGGAGCAGGAAAAAGTAAAAAATTTCAGAATTGCACCTTGCAATGCGGAGAAATTACTGTTTGTGCATTTATAATATTCAATGATTTTTGCCATTGAAAAACGTCCAGAAATGATTGAAGCTACTGACTGAACGAAAGGAGCTGGCATCTCACTCTCTTTGAATCTTCTTTATCATGCTAAGAGGAGCAGGAAAAAGCAAAAAATTTCAGAATTGCACCTTGCAATGCGGAGAAATTACTGTTTGTGCATTTACAATATTCATTGATTTTTGCCATTGAAAAACATCATGTTATTCATATACCAGAAATGTTTGAAGCTACTGACTGAATGAAAGGAGCTGGCATCTCACTCTCTTTGAATCTTCTTTATCATGCTAAGAGGAGCAGGAAAAAGCAAAAAATTTCAGAATTGCACCTTGCAATGCGGAGAAATTACTGTTTGTGCATTTACAATATTCATTGATTTTTGCCATTGAAAAACGTCCAGAAATGATTGAAGCTACTGACTGAATGAAAGGAGCTGGCATCTCACTCTCTTTGAATCTTCTTTATCATGCTAAGAGGAGCAGGAAAAAGCAAAAAATTTCAGAATTGCACCTTGCAATGCGGAGAAATTACTGTTTGTGCATTTACAATATCCATTGATTTTTGCCATTAAAAAACATCATGTTATTCATATACCAGAAATGTTTGAAGCTACTGACTGAATGAAAGGAGCTGACATCTCACTCTCTTTGAATCTTCTTTATCATGCTAAGAGGAGCAGGAAAAAGCAAAAAATTTCAGAATTGCACCTTGCAATGCGGAGAAATTACTGTTTGTGCATTTACAATATTCATTGATTTTTGCCATTGAAAAACATCATGTTATTCATATACCAGAAATGTTTGAAGCTACTGACTGAATGAAAGGAGCTGGCATCTCACTCTCTTTGAATCTTCTTTATCATGCTAAGAGGAGCAGGAAAAAGCAAAAAATTTCAGACTTGCACCTTGCAATGCGGAGAAATTACTGTTTGTGCATTTACAATATTCATTGATTTTTGCCATTGAAAAACATCATGTTATTCATATACCAGAAATGTTTGAAGCTACTGACTGAATGAAAGGAGCTGGCATCTCACTCTCTTTGAGTATTCTTTACCATGCTAAGAGGAGCAGGAAAAAGCAAAAAATTTCAGAATTGCACCTTGCAATGCGGAGAAATTACTGTTTGTGCATTTACAATATTCATTGATTTTTGCCATTGAAAAACGTCCAGAAATGATTGAAGCTACTGACTGAATGAAAGGAGCTGGCATCTCACTCTCTTTGAATCTTCTTTATCATGCTAAGAGGAGCAGGAAAAAGCAAAAAATTTCAGAATTGCACCTTGCAATGCGGAGAAATTACAGTTTGTGCATTTACAATATTCATTGATTTTTGCCATTGAAAAACGTCCAGAAATGATTGAAGCTACTAACTGAATGAAAGGAGCTGGCATCTCACTCTCTTTGAATCTTCTTTATCATGCTAAGAGGAGCAGGAAAAAGCAAAAAATTTCAGACTTGCACCTTGCAATGCGGAGAAATTACTGTTTGTGCATTTACAATATTCATTGATTTTTGTCATTGAAAAACATCATGTTATTCATATACCAGAAATGTTTGAAGCTACTGACTGAATGAAAGGAGCTGGCATCTCACTCTCTTTGAATCTTCTTTACCATGCTAAGAGGAGCAGGAAAAAGCAAAAAATTTCAGAATTGCACCTTGCAATGCGGAGAAATTACTGTTTGTGCATTTACAATATTCATTGATTTTTGCCATTGAAAAACGTCCAGAAATGATTGAAGCTACTGACTGAATGAAAGGAGCTGGCATCTCACTCTCTTTGAATCTTCTTTATCATGCTAAGAGGAGCAGGAAAAAGCAAAAAATTTCAGAATTGCGCCTTGCAATGTGGAGATATTACTGTTTGTGCATTTACAATATTCATTGATTTTTGCCATTGAAAAACATGTTTTTCATATACCAGAAATGTTTGAAGCTACTGACTGAATGAAAGGAGCTGGCATCTCACTCTCTTTGAATCTTCTTTATCATGCTAGGATTAGCAGGAAAAAGCAAAAAATTTCAGAATTGCACCTTGCAATGTGGAGATATTACTGTTTGTGCATTTACAATATTCATTGACTTTTGCCATTGAAAAACATGTTTTTCATATACCAGAAATGTTTGAAGCTACTGACTGAATGAAAGGAGCTGGCATCTCACTCTCTTTGAATCTTCTTTATCATGCTAGGATTAACAGGAAAAAGCAAAAAAATTCAGAATTGCACCTTGCAATGTGGAGATATTACTGTTTGTGCATTTACAATATTCATTGATTTTTGCCATTGAAAAACGTCCAGAAATGTTTGAAGCTACTGACTGAATGAAAGGAGCTGGCATCTCACTCTCTTTGAATCTTCTTTATCATGCTAGGATTAGCAGGAAAAAGCAAAAAATTTCAGAATTGCACCTTGCAATGTGGAGATATTACTGTTTGTGCATTTACAATATTCATTGATTTTTGCCATTGAAAAACATGTTTTTCATATACCAGAAATGTTTGAAGCTACTGACTGAATGAAAGGAGCTGGCATCTCACTCTCTTTGAATCTTCTTTATCATGCTAGGATTAACAGGAAAAAGCAAAAAATTTCAGAATTGCACCTTGCAATGTGGAGATATTACTGTTTGTGCATTTACAATATTCATTGATTTTTGCCATTGAAAAACATGTTTTTCATATACCAGAAATGTTTGAAGCTACTGACTGAATGAAAGGAGCTGGCATCTCACTCTCTTTGAATCTTCTTTATCATGCTAGGATTAACAGGAAAAAGCAAAAAATTTCAGAATTGCACCTTGCAATGTGGAGATATTACTGTTTGTGCATTTACAATATTCATTGATTTTTGCCATTGAAAAACATGTTTTTCATATACCAGAAATGTTTGAAGCTACTGACTGAATGAAAGGAGCTGGCATCTCACTCTCTTTGAATCTTCTTTATCATGCTAGGATTAACAGGAAAAAGCAAAAAATTTCAGAATTGCACCTTGCAATGTGGAGATATTACTGTTTGTGCATTTACAATATTCATTGATTTTTGCCATTGAAAAACGTCCAGAAATGTTTGAAGCTACTGACTGAATGAAAGGAGCTGGCATCTCACTCTCTTTGAATCTTCTTTATCATGCTAGGATTAGCAGGAAAAAGCAAAAAATTTCAGAATTGCACCTTGCAATGTGGAGATATTACTGTTTGTGCATTTACAATATTCATTGATTTTTGCCATTGAAAAACATGTTTTTCATATACCAGAAATGTTTGAAGCTACTGACTGAATGAAAGGAGCTGGCATCTCACTGTCTTTGAATCTTCTTTATCATGCTAGGATTAGCAGGAAAAAGCAAAAAATTTCAGAATTGCACCTTGCAATGTGGAGATATTACTGTTTGTGCATTTACAATATTCATTGATTTTTGCCATTGAAAAACATGTTTTTCATATACCAGAAATGTTTGAAGCTACTGACTGAATGAAAGGAGCTGGCATCTCACTCTCTTTGAATCTTCTTTATCATGCTAGGATTAACAGGAAAAAGCAAAAAATTTCAGAATTGCACCTTGCAATGTGGAGATATTACTGTTTGTGCATTTACAATATTCATTGATTTTTGCCATTGAAAAACATGTTTTTCATATACCAGAAATGTTTGAAGCTACTGACTGAATGAAAGGAGCTGGCATCTCACTCTCTTTGAATCTTCTTTATCATGCTAGGATTAGCAGGAAAAAGCAAAAAATTTCAGAATTGCACCTTGCAATGTTGAGATATTACTGTTTGTGCATTTACAATATTCATTGATTTTTGCCATTGAAAAACATGTTTTTCATATACCAGAAATGTTTGAAGCTACTGACTGAATGAAAGGAGCTGGCATCTCACTCTTTGAATCTTCTTTATCATGCTAGGATTAGCAGGAAAAAGCAAAAAATTTCAGAATTGCACCTTGCAATGTGGAGATATTACTGTTTGTGCATTTACAATATTCATTGATTTTTGCCATTGAAAAACATGTTTTTCATATACCAGAAATGTTTGAAGCTACTGACTGAATGAAAGGAGCTGGCATCTCACTCTCTTTGAATCTTCTTTATCATACTAGGATTAGCAGGAAAAAGCAAAAAATTTCAGAATTGCACCTTGCAATGTGGAGATATTACTGTTTGTGCATTTACAATATTCATTGATTTTTGCCATTGAAAAACGTCCAGAAATGTTTGAAGCTACTGACTGAATGAAAGGAGCTGGCATCTCACTCTCTTTGAATCTTCTTTATCATGCTAGGATTAGCAGGAAAAAGCAAAAAATTTCAGAATTGCACCTTGCAATGTGGAGATATTACTGTTTGTGCATTTACAATATTCATTGATTTTTGCCATTGAAAAACATCATGTTATTCATATACCAGAAATGTTTGAAGCTACTGACTGAATGAAAGGAGCTGGCATCTCACTCTCTTTGAATCTTCTTTATCATGCTAGGATTAGCTGGAAAAAGCAAAAAATTTCCGAATTGCACCTTGCAATGTGGAGATATTACTGTTTGTGCATTTACAATATTCATTGATTTTTGCCATTGAAAAACATGTTTTTCATATACCAGAAATGTTTGAAGCTACTGACTGAATGAAAGGAGCTGGCATCTCACTCTCTTTGAATCTTCTTTATCATGCTAGGATTAGCAGGATAAAGCAAAAAATTTCAGAATTGCACCTTGCAATGTGGAGATATTACTGTTTGTGCATTTACAATATTCATTGATTTTTGCCATTGAAAATCATGTTTTTCATATACCAGAAATGTTTGCAGCTACTGACTGAATGAAAGGAGCTGGCATCTCACTCTCTTTGAATCTTCTTTATCATGCTAGGATTAACAGGAAAAAGCAAAAAATTTCAGAATTGCACCTTGCAATGTGGAGATATTACTGTTTGTGCATTTACAATATTCATTGATTTTTGCCATTGAAAAGCGTCCAGAAATGTTTGAAGCTACTGACTGAATGAAAGGAGCTGGCATCTCACTCTCTTTGAATCTTCTTTATCATGCTAGGATTAGCAGGAAAAAGCAAAAAATTTCAGAATTGCACCTTGCAATGTGGAGATATTACTGTTTGTGCATTTACAATATTCATTGATTTTTGCCATTGAAAAACATGTTTTTCATATACCAGAAATGTTTGAAGCTACTGACTGAATGAAAGGAGCTGGCATCTCACTCTCTTTGAATCTTCTTTATCATGCTAGGATTAGCAGGAAAAAGCAAAAAATTTCAGAATTGCACCTTGCAATGTGGAGATATTACTGTTTGTGCATTTACAATATTCATTGATTTTTGCCATTGAAAAACGTGTTTTTCATATACCAGAAATGTTTGAAGCTACTGACTGAATGAAAGGAGCTGCCATCTCACTCTCTTTGAATCTTCTTTATCATGCTAGGATTAACAGGAAAAAGCAAAAAATTTCAGAATTGCACCTTGCAATGTGGAGATATTACTGTTTGTGCATTTACAATATTCATTGATTTTTGCCATTGAAAAACGTCCAGAAATGTTTGAAGCTACTGACTGAATGAAAGGAGCTGGCATCTCACTCTCTTTGAATCTTCTTTATCATGCTAGGATTAGCAGGAAAAAGCAAAAAATTTCAGAATTGCACCTTGCAATGTGGAGATATTACTGTTTGTGCATTTACAATATTCATTGATTTTTGCCATTGAAAAACATGTTTTTCATATACCAGAAATGTTTGAAGCTACTGACTGAATGAAAGGAGCTGGCATCTCACTCTTTGAATCTTCTTTATCATGCTAGGATTAGCAGGAAAAAGCAAAAAATTTCAGAATTGCACCTTGCAATGTGGAGATATTACTGTTTGTGCATTTACAATATTCATTGATTTTTGCCATTGAAAAACATGTTTTTCATATACCAGAAATGTTTGAAGCTACTGACTGAATGAAAGGAGCTGGCATCTCACTCTCTTTGAATCTTCTTTATCATGCTAGGATTAACAGGAAAAAGCAAAAAATTTCAGAATTGCACCTTGCAATGTGGAGATATTACTGTTTGTGCATTTACAATATTCATTGATTTTTGCCATTGAAAAACGTCCAGAAATGTTTGAAGCTACTGACTGAATGAAAGGAGCTGGCATCTCACTCTCTTTGAATCTTCTTTATCATGCTAGGATTAGCAGGAAAAAGCAAAAAATTTCAGAATTGCACCTTGCAATGTGGAGATATTACTGTTTGTGCATTTACAATATTCATTGATTTTTGCCATTGAAAAACATGTTTTTCATATACCAGAAATGTTTGAAGCTACTGACTGAATGAAAGGAGCTGGCATCTCACTCTCTTTGAATCTTCTTTATCATGCTAGGATTAGCAGGAAAAAGCAAAAAATTTCAGAATTGCACCTTGCAATGTGGAGATATTACTGTTTGTGCATTTACAATATTCATTGATTTTTGCCATTGAAAAACATGTTTTTCATATACCAGAAATGTTTGAAGCTACTGACTGAATGAAAGGAGCTGGCATCTCACTCTCTTTGAATCTTCTTTATCATGCTAGGATTAACAGGAAAAAGCAAAAAATTTCAGAATTGCACCTTGCAATGTGGAGATATTACTGTTTGTGCATTTACAATATTCATTGATTTTTGCCATTGAAAAACGTCCAGAAATGTTTGAAGCTACTGACTGAATGAAAGGAGCTGGCATCTCACTCTCTTTGAATCTTCTTTATCATGCTAGGATTAGCAGGAAAAAGCAAAAAATTTCAGAATTGCACCTTGCAATGTGGAGATATTACAGTTTGTGCATTTACAATATTCATTGATTTTTGCCATTGAAAAACATCATGTTATTCATATACCAGAAATGTTTGAAGCTACTGACTGAATGAAAGGAGCTGGCATCTCACTCTCTTTGAATCTTCTTTATCATGCTAGGATTAGCTGGAAAAAGCAAAAAATTTCCGAATTGCACCTTGCAATGTGGAGATATTACTGTTTGTGCATTTACAATATTCATTGATTTTTGCCATTGAAAAACATGTTTTTCATATACCAGAAATGTTTGAAGCTACTGACTGAATGAAAGGAGCTGGCATCTCACTCTCTTTGAATCTTCTTTATCATGCTAGGATTAGCAGGAAAAAGCAAAAAATTTCAGAATTGCACCTTGCAATGTGGAGATATTACTGTTTGTGCATTTACAATATTCATTGATTTTTGCCATTGAAAAACATGTTTTTCATATACCAGAAATGTTTGAAGCTACTGACTGAATGAAAGGAGCTGGCATCTCACTCTCTTTGAATCTTCTTTATCATGCTAGGATTAACAGGAAAAAGCAAAAAATTTCAGAATTGCACCTTGCAATGTGGAGATATTACTGTTTGTGCCTTTACAATATTCATTGATTTTTGCCATTGAAAAACGTCCAGAAATGTTTGAAGCTACTGACTGAATGAAAGGAGCTGGCATCTCACTCTCTTTGAATCTTCTTTATCATGCTAGGATTAGCAGGAAAAAGCAAAAAATTTCATAATTGCACCTTGCAATGTGGAGATATTACTGTTTGTGCATTTACAATATTCATTGATTTTTGCCATTGAAAAACATGTTTTTCATATACCAGAAATGTTTGAAGCTACTGACTGAATGAAAGGAGCTGGCATCTCACTCTTTGAATCTTCTTTATCATGCTAGGATTAGCAGGAAAAAGCAAAAAATTTCAGAATTGCACCTTGCAATGTGGAGATATTACTGTTTGTGCATTTACAATATTCATTGATTTTTGCCATTGAAAAACATGTTTTTCATATACCAGAAATGTTTGAAGCTACTGACTGAATGAAAGGAGCTGGCATCTCACTCTCTTTGAATCTTCTTTATCATGCTAGGATTAACAGGAAAAAGCAAAAAATTTCAGAATTGCACCTTGCAATGTGGAGATATTACTGTTTGTGCATTTACAATATTCATTGATTTTTGCCATTGAAAAACATGTTTTTCATATACCAGAAATGTTTGAAGCTACTGACTGAATGAAAGGAGCTGGCATCTCACTCTCTTTGAATCTTCTTTATCATGCTAGGATTAACAGGAAAAAGCAAAAAATTTCAGAATTGCACCTTGCAATGTGGAGATATTACTGTTTGTGCATTTACATTATTCATTGATTTTTGCCATTGAAAAACGTCCAGAAATGTTTGAAGCTACTGACTGAATGAAAGGAGCTGGCATCTCACTCTCTTTGAATCTTCTTTATCATGCTAGGATTAGCAGGAAAAAGCAAAAAATTTCAGAATTGCACCTTGCAATGTGGAGATATTACTGTTTGTGCATTTACAATATTCATTGATTTTTGCCATTGAAAAACATGTTTTTCATATACCAGAAATGTTTGAAGCTACTGACTGAATGAAAGGAGCTGGCATCTCACTCTCTTTGAATCTTCTTTATCATGCTAGGATTAACAGGAAAAAGCAAAAAATTTCAGAATTGCACCTTGCAATATGGAGATATTACTGTTTGTGCATTTACAATATTCATTGATTTTTGCCATTGAAAAACATGTTTTTCATATACCAGAAATGTTTGAAGCTACTGACTGAATGAAAGGAGCTGGCATCTCACTCTCTTTGAATCTTCTTTATCATGCTAGGATTAGCAGGAAAAAGCAAAGAATTTCCGAATTGCACCTTGCAATGTGGAGATATTACTGTTTGTGCATTTACAATATTCATTGATTTTTGCCATTGAAAAACGTCCAGAAATGTTTGAAGCTACTGACTGAATGAAAGGAGCTGGCATCTCACTCTCTTTGAATCTTCTTTATCATGCTAGGATTAGCAGGAAAAAGCAAAAAATTTCAGAATTGCACCTTGCAATGTGGAGATATTACTGTTTGTGCATTTACAATATTCATTGATTTTTGCCATTGAAAAACATGTTTTTCATATACCAGAAATGTTTGAAGCTACTGACTGAATGAAAGGAGCTGGCATCTCACTCTCTTTGAATCTTCTTTATCATGCTAGGATTAGCAGGAAAAAGCAAAGAATTTCCGAATTGCACCTTGCAATGTGGAGATATTACTGTTTGCGCATTTACAATATTCATTGATTTTTGCCATTGAAAAACATGTTTTTCATATACCAGAAATGTTTGAAGCTACTGACTGAATGAAAGGAGCTGGCATCTCACTCTCTTTGAATCTTCTTTATCATGCTAGGATTAGCAGGAAAAAGCAAAAAATTTCAGAATTGCACCTTGCAATGTGGAGATATTACTGTTTGTGCATTTACAATATTCACTGATTTTTGCCATTGAAAAACATGTTTTTCATATACCAGAAATGTTTGAAGCTACTGACTGAATGAAAGGAGCTGGCATCTCACTCTCTTTGAATCTTCTTTATCATGCTAGGATTAACAGGAAAAAGCAAAAAATTTCAGAATTGCACCTTGCAATGTGGAGATATTACTGTTTGTGCATTTACAATATTCATTGATTTTTGCCATTGAAAAACGTCCAGAAATGTTTGAAGCTACTGACTGAATGAAAGGAGCTGGCATCTCACTCTCTTTGAATCTTCTTTATCATGCTAGGATTAGCAGGAAAAAGCAAAAAATTTCAGAATTGCACCTTGCAATGTGGAGATATTACTGTTTGTGCATTTACAATATTCATTGATTTTTGCCATTGAAAAACATGTTTTTCATATACCAGAAATGTTTGAAGCTACTGACTGAATGAAAGGAGCTGGCATCTCACTCTTTGAATCTTCTTTATCATGCTAGGATTAGCAGGAAAAAGCAAAAAATTTCAGAATTGCACCTTGCAATGTGGAGATATTACTGTTTGTGCATTTACAATATTCATTGATTTTTGCCATTCAAAAACATGTTTTTCATATACCAGAAATGTTTGAAGCTACTGACTGAATGAAAGGAGCTGGCATCTCACTCTCTTTGAATCTTCTTTATCATGCTAGGATAAGCAGGAAAAAGCAAAAAATTTCAGAATTGCACCTTGCAATGTGGAGATATTACTGTTTGTGCATTTACAATATTCATTGATTTTTGCCATTGAAAAACATGTTTTTCATATACCAGAAATGTTTGAAGCTACTGACTGAATGAAAGGAGCTGGCATCTCACTCTCTTTGAATCTTCTTTATCATGCTAGGATTAACAGGAAAAAGCAAAAAATTTCAGAATTGCACCTTGCAATGTGGAGATATTACTGTTTGTGCATTTACAATATTCATTGATTTTTGCCATTGAAAAACGTCCAGAAATGTTTGAAGCTACTGACTGAATGAAAGGAGCTGGCATCTCACTCTCTTTGAATCTTCTTTATCATGCTAGGATTAGCAGGAAAAAGCAAAAAATTTCAGAATTGCACCTTGCAATGTGGAGATATTACTGTTTGTGCATTTACAATATTCATTGATTTTTGCCATTGAAAAACATGTTTTTCATATACCAGAAATGTTTGAAGCTACTGACTGAATGAAAGGAGCTGGCATCTCACTCTTTGAATCTTCTTTATCATGCTAGGATTAGCAGGAAAAAGCAAAAAATTTCAGAATTGCACCTTGCAATGTGGAGATATTACTGTTTGTGCATTTACAATATTCATTGATTTTTGCCATTGAAAAACATGTTTTTCATATACCAGAAATGTTTGAAGCTACTGACTGAATGAAAGGAGCTGGCATCTCACTCTCTTTGAATCTTCTTTATCATGCTAGGATTAACAGGAAAAAGCAAAAAATTTCAGAATTGCACCTTGCAATGTGGAGATATTACTGTTTGTGCATTTACAATATTCATTGATTTTTGCCATTGAAAAACATGTTTTTCATATACCAGAAATGTTTGAAGCTACTGACTGAATGAAAGGAGCTGGCATCTCACTCTCTTTG
This sequence comes from Phyllobates terribilis, assembly GCF_046119375.1. NCBI lineage: Eukaryota > Metazoa > Chordata > Amphibia > Anura > Dendrobatidae > Phyllobates > Phyllobates terribilis. The sequence continues at coordinate 10,380 of NW_027364225.1, read as the reverse complement.
AATCTTCTTTATCATGCTAGCATTAACAGGAAAAAGCAAAAAATTTCAGAATTGCACCTTGCAATGTGGAGATATTACTGTTTGTGCATTTACAATATTCATTGATTTTTGCCATTGAAAAACGTCCAGAAATGTTTGAATCTACTGACTGAATGAAAGGAGCCGGCATCTCACTCTCTTTGAATCTTCTTTATCATGCTAGGATTAGCAGGAAAAAGCAAAAAATTTCAGAATTGCACCTTGCAATGTGGAGATATTACTGTTTGTGCATTTACAATATTCATTGATTTTTGCCATTGAAAAACATGTTTTTCATATACCAGAAATGTTTGAAGCTACTGACTGAATGAAAGGAGCTGGCATCTCACTCTCTTTGAATCTTCTTTATCATGCTAGGATTAACAGGAAAAAGCAAAAAATTTCAGAATTGCACCTTGCAATGTGGAGATATTACTGTTTGTGCATTTACAATATTCATTGATTTTTGCCATTGAAAAACGTCCAGAAATGTTTGAAGCTACTGACTGAATGAAAGGAGCCGGCATCTCACTCTCTTTGAATCTTCTTTATCATGCTAGGATTAGCAGGAAAAAGCAAAAAATTTCAGAATTGCACCTTGCAATGTGGAGATATTACTGTTTGTGCTTTTACAATATTCATTGATTTTTGCCATTGAAAAACATGTTTTTCATATACCAGAAATGTTTGAAGCTACTGACTGAATGAAAGGAGCTGGCATCTCACTCTCTTTGAATCTTCTTTATCATGCTAGGATTAGCAGGAAAAAGCAAAAAATTTCAGAATTGCACCTTGCAATGTGGAGATATTACTGTTTGTGCATTTACAATATTCACTGATTTTTGATATTGAAAAACATGTTTTTCATATACCAGAAATGTTTGAAGCTACTGACTGAATGAAAGGAGCTGGCATCTCACTCTCTTTGAATCTTCTTTATCATGCTAGGATTAACAGGAAAAAGCAAAAAATTTCAGAATTGCACCTTGCAATGTGGAGATATTACTGTTTGTGCATTTACAATATTCATTGATTTTTGCCATTGAAAAACGTCCAGAAATGTTTGAAGCTACTGACTGAATGAAAGGAGCTGGCATCTCACTCTCTTTGAATCTTCTTTATCATGCTAGGATTAGCAGGAAAAAGCAAAAAATTTCAGAATTGCACCTTGCAATGTGGAGATATTACTGTTTGTGCATTTACAATATTCATTGATTTTTGCCATTGAAAAACATGTTTTTCATATACCAGAAATGTTTGAAGCTACTGACTGAATGAAAGGAGCTGGCATCTCACTCTTTGAATCTTCTTTATCATGCTAGGATTAGCAGGAAAAAGCAAAAAATTTCAGAATTGCACCTTGCAATGTGGAGATATTACTGTTTGTGCATTTACAATATTCATTGATTTTTGCCATTCAAAAACATGTTTTTCATATACCAGAAATGTTTGAAGCTACTGACTGAATGAAAGGAGCTGGCATCTCACTCTCTTTGAATCTCCTTTATCATGCTAGGATAAGCAGGAAAAAGCAAAAAATTTCAGAATTGCACCTTGCAATGTGGAGATATTACTGTTTGTGCATTTACAATATTCATTGATTTTTGCCATTGAAAAACATGTTTTTCATATACCAGAAATGTTTGAAGCTACTGACTGAATGAAAGGAGCTGGCATCTCACTCTCTTTGAATCTTCTTTATCATGCTAGGATTAACAGGAAAAAGCAAAAAATTTCAGAATTGCACCTTGCAATGCGGAGATATTACTGTTTGTGCATTTACAATATTCATTGATTTTTGCCATTGAAAAACGTCCAGAAATGTTTGAAGCTACTGACTGAATGAAAGGAGCTGGCATCTCACTCTCTTTGAATCTTCTTTATCATGCTAGGATTAGCAGGAAAAAGCAAAAAATTTCAGAATTGCACCTTGCAATGTGGAGATATTACTGTTTGTGCATTTACAATATTCATTGATTTTTGCCATTGAAAAACATGTTTTTCATATACCAGAAATGTTTGAAGCTACTGACTGAATGAAAGGAGCTGGCATCTCACTCTTTGAATCTTCTTTATCATGCTAGGATTAGCAGGAAAAAGCAAAAAATTTCAGATTTGCACCTTGCAATGTGGAGATATTACTGTTTGTGCATTTACAATATTCATTGATTTTTGCCATTGAAAAACATGTTTTTCATATACCAGAAATGTTTGAAGCTACTGACTGAATGAAAGGAGCTGGCATCTCACTCTCTTTGAATCTTCTTTATCATGCTAGGATTAACAGGAAAAAGCAAAAAATTTCAGAATTGCACCTTGCAATGTGGAGATATTACTGTTTGTGCATTTACAATATTCATTGATTTTTGCCATTGAAAAACATGTTTTTCATATACCAGAAATGTTTGAAGCTACTGACTGAATGAAAGGAGCTGGCATCTCACTCTCTTTGAATCTTCTTTATCATGCTAGCATTAACAGGAAAAAGCAAAAAATTTCAGAATTGCACCTTGCAATGTGGAGATATTACTGTTTGTGCATTTACAATATTCATTGATTTTTGCCATTGAAAAACGTCCAGAAATGTTTGAATCTACTGACTGAATGAAAGGAGCCGGCATCTCACTCTCTTTGAATCTTCTTTATCATGCTAGGATTAGCAGGAAAAAGCAAAAAATTTCAGAATTGCACCTTGCAATGTGGAGATATTACTGTTTGTGCATTTACAATATTCATTGATTTTTGCCATTGAAAAACATGTTTTTCATATACCAGAAATGTTTGAAGCTACTGACTGAATGAAAGGAGCTGGCATCTCACTCTCTTTGAATCTTCTTTATCATGCTAGGATTAACAGGAAAAAGCAAAAAATTTCAGAATTGCACCTTGCAATGTGGAGATATTACTGTTTGTGCATTTACAATATTCATTGATTTTTGCCATTGAAAAACGTCCAGAAATGTTTGAAGCTACTGACTGAATGAAAGGAGCCGGCATCTCACTCTCTTTGAATCTTCTTTATCATGCTAGGATTAGCAGGAAAAAGCAAAAAATTTCAGAATTGCACCTTGCAATGTGGAGATATTACTGTTTGTGCTTTTACAATATTCATTGATTTTTGCCATTGAAAAACATGTTTTTCATATACCAGAAATGTTTGAAGCTACTGACTGAATGAAAGGAGCTGGCATCTCACTCTCTTTGAATCTTCTTTATCATGCTAGGATTAACAGGAAAAAGCAAAAAATTTCAGAATTGCACCTTGCAATGTGGAGATATTACTGTTTGTGCATTTACAATATTCATTGATTTTTGCCATTGAAAAACATGTTTTTCATATACCAGAAATGTTTGAAGCTACTGACTGAATGAAAGGAGCTGGCATCTCACTCTCTTTGAATCTTCTTTATCATGCTAGGATTAACAGGAAAAAGCAAAAAATTTCAGAATTGCACCTTGCAATGTGGAGATATTACTGTTTGTGCATTTACAATATTCATTGATTTTTGCCATTGAAAAACGTCCAGAAATGTTTGAAGCTACTGACTGAATGAAAGGAGCTGGCATCTCACTCTCTTTGAATCTTCTTTATCATGCTAGGATTAGCAGGAAAAAGCAAAAAATTTCAGAATTGCACCTTGCAATGTGGAGATATTACTGTTTGTGCATTTACAATATTCATTGATTTTTGCCATTGAAAAACATGTTTTTCATATACCAGAAATGTTTGAAGCTACTGACTGAATGAAAGGAGCTGGCATCTCACTCTCTTTGAATCTTCTTTATCATGCTAGGATTAACAGGAAAAAGCAAAAAATTTCAGAATTGCACCTTGCAATGTGGAGATATTACTGTTTGTGCATTTACAATATTCATTGATTTTTGCCATTGAAAAACGTCCAGAAATGTTTGAAGCTACTGACTGAATGAAAGGAGCTGGCATCTCACTCTCTTTGAATCTTCTTTATCATGCTAGGATTAGCAGGAAAAAGCAAAAAATTTCAGAATTGCACCTTGCAATGTGGAGATATTACTGTTTGTGCATTTACAATATTCATTGATTTTTGCCATTGAAAAACATGTTTTTCATATACCAGAAATGTTTGAAGCTACTGACTGAATGAAAGGAGCTGGCATCTCACTCTCTTTGAATCTTCTTTATCATGCTAGGATTAACAGGAAAAAGCAAAAAATTTCAGAATTGCACCTTGCAATGTGGAGATATTACTGTTTGTGCATTTACAATATTCATTGATTTTTGCCATTGAAAAACGTCCAGAAATGTTTGAAGCTACTGACTGAATGAAAGGAGCTGGCATCTCACTCTCTTTGAATCTTCTTTATCATGCTAGGATTAGCAGGAAAAAGCAAAAAATTTCAGAATTGCACCTTGCAATGTGGAGATATTACTGTTTGTGCATTTACAATATTCATTGATTTTTGCCATTGAAAAACATGTTTTTCATATACCAGAAATGTTTGAAGCTACTGACTGAATGAAAGGAGCTGGCATCTCACTCTCTTTGAATCTTCTTTATCATGCTAGGATTAGCAGGAAAAAGCAAAAAATTTCAGAATTGCACCTTGCAATCTGGAGATATTACTGTTTGTGCATTTACAATATTCATTGATTTTTGCCATTGAAAAACATGTTTTTCATATACCAGAAATGTTTGAAGCTACTGACTGAATGAAAGGAGCTGGCATCTCACTCTCTTTGAATCTTCTTTATCATGCTAGGATTAACAGGAAAAAGCAAAAAATTTCAGAATTGCACCTTGCAATGTGGAGATATTACTGTTTGTGCATTTACAATATTCATTGATTTTTGCCATTGAAAAACATGTTTTTCATATACCAGAAATGTTTGAAGCTACTGACTGAATGAAAGGAGCTGGCATCTCACTCTCTTTGAATCTTCTTTATCATGCTAGGATTTGCAGGAAAAAGCAAAAAATTTCAGAATTGCACCTTGCAATGTGGAGATATTACTGTTTGTGCATTTACAATATTCATTGATTTTTGCCATTGAAAAACATGTTTTTCATATACCAGAAATGTTTGAAGCTACTGACTGAATGAAAGGAGCTGGCATCTCACTCTCTTTGAATCTTCTTTATCATGCTAGGATTAACAGGAAAAAGCAAAAAATTTCAGAATTGCACCTTGCAATGTGGAGATATTACTGTTTGTGCATTTACAATATTCATTGATTTTTGCCATTGAAAAACGTCCAGAAATGTTTGAAGCTACTGACTGAATGAAAGGAGCTGGCATCTCACTCTCTTTGAATCTTCTTTATCATGCTAGGATTAGCAGGAAAAAGCAAAAAATTTCAGAATTGCACCTTGCAATGTTGAGATATTACTGTTTGTGCATTTACAATATTCATTGATTTTTGCCATTGAAAAACATGTTTTTCATATACCAGAAATGTTTGAAGCTACTGACTGAATGAAAGGAGCTGGCATCTCACTCTTTGAATCTTCTTTATCATGCTAGGATTAGCAGGAAAAAGCAAAAAATTTCAGAATTGCACCTTGCAATGTGGAGATATTACTGTTTGTGCATTTACAATATTCATTGATTTTTGCCATTGAAAAACATGTTTTTCATATACCAGAAATGTTTGAAGCTACTGACTGAATGAAAGGAGCTGGCATCTCACTCTCTTTGAATCTTCTTTATCATACTAGGATTAGCAGGAAAAAGCAAAAAATTTCAGAATTGCACCTTGCAATGTGGAGATATTACTGTTTGTGCATTTACAATATTCATTGATTTTTGCCATTGAAAAACGTCCAGAAATGTTTGAAGCTACTGACTGAATGAAAGGAGCTGGCATCTCACTCTCTTTGAATCTTCTTTATCATGCTAGGATTAGCAGGAAAAAGCAAAAAATTTCAGAATTGCACCTTGCAATGTGGAGATATTACTGTTTGTGCATTTACAATATTCATTGATTTTTGCCATTGAAAAACATCATGTTATTCATATACCAGAAATGTTTGAAGCTACTGACTGAATGAAAGGAGCTGGCATCTCACTCTCTTTGAATCTTCTTTATCATGCTAGGATTAGCTGGAAAAAGCAAAAAATTTCCGAATTGCACCTTGCAATGTGGAGATATTACTGTTTGTGCATTTACAATATTCATTGATTTTTGCCATTGAAAAACATGTTTTTCATATACCAGAAATGTTTGAAGCTACTGACTGAATGAAAGGAGCTGGCATCTCACTCTCTTTGAATCTTCTTTATCATGCTAGGATTAGCAGGATAAAGCAAAAAATTTCAGAATTGCACCTTGCAATGTGGAGATATTACTGTTTGTGCATTTACAATATTCATTGATTTTTGCCATTGAAAAACATGTTTTTCATATACCAGAAATGTTTGCAGCTACTGACTGAATGAAAGGAGCTGGCATCTCACTCTCTTTGAATCTTCTTTATCATGCTAGGATTAACAGGAAAAAGCAAAAAATTTCAGAATTGCACCTTGCAATGTGGAGATATTACTGTTTGTGCATTTACAATATTCATTGATTTTTGCCATTGAAAAGCGTCCAGAAATGTTTGAAGCTACTGACTGAATGAAAGGAGCTGGCATCTCACTCTCTTTGAATCTTCTTTATCATGCTAGGATTAGCAGGAAAAAGCAAAAAATTTCAGAATTGCACCTTGCAATGTGGAGATATTACTGTTTGTGCATTTACAATATTCATTGATTTTTGCCATTGAAAAACATGTTTTTCATATACCAGAAATGTTTGAAGCTACTGACTGAATGAAAGGAGCTGGCATCTCACTCTCTTTGAATCTTCTTTATCATGCAGGATTAGCAGGAAAAAGCAAAAAATTTCAGAATTGCACCTTGCAATGTGGAGATATTACTGTTTGTGCATTTACAATATTCATTGATTTTTGCCATTGAAAAACGTGTTTTTCATATACCAGAAATGTTTGAAGCTACTGACTGAATGAAAGGAGCTGCCATCTCACTCTCTTTGAATCTTCTTTATCATGCTAGGATTAACAGGAAAAAGCAAAAAATTTCAGAATTGCACCTTGCAATGTGGAGATATTACTGTTTGTGCATTTACAATATTCATTGATTTTTGCCATTGAAAAACGTCCAGAAATGTTTGAAGCTACTGACTGAATGAAAGGAGCTGGCATCTCACTCTCTTTGAATCTTCTTTATCATGCTAGGATTAGCAGGAAAAAGCAAAAAAATTCAGAATTGCACCTTGCAATGTGGAGATATTACTGTTTGTGCATTTACAATATTCATTGATTTTTGCCATTGAAAAACATGTTTTTCATATACCAGAAATGTTTGAAGCTACTGACTGAATGAAAGGAGCTGGCATCTCACTCTTTGAATCTTCTTTATCATGCTAGGATTAGCAGGAAAAAGCAAAAAATTTCAGAATTGCACCTTGCAATGTGGAGATATTACTGTTTGTGCATTTACAATATTCATTGATTTTTGCCATTGAAAAACATGTTTTTCATATACCAGAAATGTTTGAAGCTACTGACTGAATGAAAGGAGCTGGCATCTCACTCTCTTTGAATCTTCTTTATCATGCTAGGATTAACAGGAAAAAGCAAAAAATTTCAGAATTGCACCTTGCAATGTGGAGATATTACTGTTTGTGCATTTACAATATTCATTGATTTTTGCCATTGAAAAACGTCCAGAAATGTTTGAAGCTACTGACTGAATGAAAGGAGCTGGCATCTCACTCTCTTTGAATCTTCTTTATCATGCTAGGATTAGCAGGAAAAAGCAAAAAATTTCAGAATTGCACCTTGCAATGTGGAGATATTACTGTTTGTGCATTTACAATATTCATTGATTTTTGCCATTGAAAAACATGTTTTTCATATACCAGAAATGTTTGAAGCTACTGACTGAATGAAAGGAGCTGGCATCTCACTCTCTTTGAATCTTCTTTATCATGCTAGGATTAGCAGGAAAAAAGCAAAAAATTTCAGAATTGCACCTTGCAATGTGGAGATATTACTGTTTGTGCATTTACAATATTCATTGATTTTTGCCATTGAAAAACATGTTTTTCATATACCAGAAATGTTTGAAGCTACTGACTGAATGAAAGGAGCTGGCATCTCACTCTCTTTGAATCTTCTTTATCATGCTAGGATTAACAGGAAAAAGCAAAAAATTTCAGAATTGCACTTGCAATGTGGAGATATTACTGTTTGTGCATTTACAATATTCATTGATTTTTGCCATTGAAAAACGTCCAGAAATGTTTGAAGCTACTGACTGAATGAAAGGAGCTGGCATCTCACTCTCTTTGAATCTTCTTTATCATGCTAGGATTAGCAGGAAAAAGCAAAAAATTTCAGAATTGCACCTTGCAATGTGGAGATATTACTGTTTGTGCATTTACAATATTCATTGATTTTTGCCATTGAAAAACATCATGTTATTCATATACCAGAAATGTTTGAAGCTACTGACTGAATGAAAGGAGCTGGCATCTCACTCTCTTTGAATCTTCTTTATCATGCTAGGATTAGCTGGAAAAAGCAAAAAATTTCCGAATTGCACCTTGCAATGTGGAGATATTACTGTTTGTGCATTTACAATATTCATTGATTTTTGCCATTGAAAAACATGTTTTTCATATACCAGAAATGTTGAAGCTACTGACTGAATGAAAGGAGCTGGCATCTCACTCTCTTTGAATCTTCTTTATCATGCTAGGATTAGCAGGAAAAAGCAAAAAATTTCAGAATTGCACCTTGCAATGTGGAGATATTACTGTTTTGGCATTTACAATATTCATTGATTTTTGCCATTGAAAAACATGTTTTTCATATACCAGAAATGTTTGAAGCTACTGACTGAATGAAAGGAGCTGGCATCTCACTCTCTTTGAATCTTCTTTATCATGCTAGGATTAACAGGAAAAAGCAAAAAATTTCAGAATTGCACCTTGCAATGTGGAGATATTACTGTTTGTGCCTTTACAATATTCATTGATTTTTGCCATTGAAAAACGTCCAGAAATGTTTGAAGCTACTGACTGAATGAAAGGAGCTGGCATCTCACTCTCTTTGAATCTTCTTTATCATGCTAGGATTAGCAGGAAAAAGCAAAACATTTCATAATTGCACCTTGCAATGTGGAGATATTACTGTTTGTGCATTTACAATATTCATTGATTTTTGCCATTGAAAAACATGTTTTTCATATACCAGAAATGTTTGAAGCTACTGACTGAATGAAAGGAGCTGGCATCTCACTCTTTGAATCTTCTTTATCATGCTAGGATTAGCAGGAAAAAGCAAAAATTTCAGAATTGCACCTTGCAATGTGGAGATATTACTGTTTGTGCATTTACAATATTCATTGATTTTTGCCATTGAAAAACATGTTTTTCATATACCAGAAATGTTTGAAGCTACTGACTGAATGAAAGGAGCTGGCATCTCACTCTCTTTGAATCTTCTTTATCATGCTAGGATTAACAGGAAAAAGCAAAAAATTTCAGAATTGCACCTTGCAATGTGGAGATATTACTGTTTGTGCATTTACAATATTCATTGATTTTTGCCATTGAAAAACATGTTTTTCATATACCAGAAATGTTTGAAGCTACTGACTGAATGAAAGGAGCTGGCATCTCACTCTCTTTGAATCTTCTTTATCATGCTAGGATTAACAGGAAAAAGCAAAAAATTTCAGAATTGCACCTTGCAATGTGGAGATATTACTGTTTGTGCATTTACATTATTCATTGATTTTTGCCATTGAAAAACGTCCAGAAATGTTTGAAGCTACTGACTGAATGAAAGGAGCTGGCATCTCACTCTCTTTGAATCTTCTTTATCATGCTAGGATTAGCAGGAAAAGCAAAAAATTTCAGAATTGCACCTTGCAATGTGGAGATATTACTGTTTGTGCATTTACAATATTCATTGATTTTTGCCATTGAAAAACATGTTTTTCATATACCAGAAATGTTTGAAGCTACTGACTGAATGAAAGGAGCTGGCATCTCACTCTCTTTGAATCTTCTTTATCATGCTAGGATTAACAGGAAAAAGCAAAAAATTTCAGAATTGCACCTTGCAATGTGGAGATATTACTGTTTGTGCATTTACAATATTCATTGATTTTTGCCATTGAAAAACATGTTTTTCATATACCAGAAATGTTTGAAGCTACTGACTGAATGAAAGGAGCTGGCATCTCACTCTCTTTGAATCTTCTTTATCATGCTAGGATTAGCAGGAAAAAGCAAAGAATTTCCGAATTGCACCTTGCAATGTGGAGATATTACTGTTTGTGCATTTACTATATTCATTGATTTTTGCCATT